>NC_142939.1:48095404-48127904 GCF_046866305.1 Octopus bimaculoides
ATGTGATTTGCCTAACTTCTATAAATAGCCCTCAAGTCTCACCCAACGCAGACCTTACATTCTTAAATGACAGCAGTGCACGTGCTTTAGCTATATATATATATATATATATATATATATATATATATATATATATATATATATATATAATGTTTCCATGTTTCCACCACAGATGACATACTACAAACATCTGAATATAATACCCACGCAAATATTTAAAACGATATATATAGTAAGAGCAGCCACTCCCCATGAATTCATTTAGACACTATAGACACTGTTTTCGACACAGCGTCACTTCCGGTCCATTAATGCTTGCTTCAATTAACCAACACAGATATATATTTGTGACATTTAAATTATCAAGTTAAGGATGCATTGCTAAGACGAGTAACATTCAACTGTTTGAAAACTGAACGCTTACTCCTGAAATTAACTTGAATGGGGCTAAGTATTCCAACAAAATGGTGCAATGTTTAAGGGAATTATCATCTTGTATCAACATGATCCAATCTGGTATAGATGGATGTTTAAGTTATAGATACAAATCGGAAAGAGAGAGGTACAGAAATAAAAGGAAGACAAAGAAAGAATGCGCTTTGTGGGAGATGGGTTATAAATTAATTTGTAACAACAGATGATTAATTTATGAACAAACTACCCAGTTTTGCTAAATGTATGTGTATATATGTGTATGTTTAAGTGTGTCTGTAAGTGTTCTTGTGAGTGTTTGTGTGTATATTGTGAGTCTTGTTTAATTAGGTTTTTATATTTTAATGTATTAAATATAAAATATACTAGACAAAATTGTGAAGAACTAATTTTTCTTTTCATTTTCTCTCCCTTGAATTTCCTTTCTCCAAGCTAACCCTTTATAGGGTAACTGAGGTCTGCTTTACGACGTAAGTGCGTAAACTATTCAAATGAAATCTATGTGTGTATCTGTATTGTCTTCGTTGTTTTCATCTCAATGAAGTTTCAAGTGAATTACATGAAACCTATGTTCTGAAGCATCTCGACTGTTTACAATATCGAACACACATACTCTATGTGTGTGCTTTGCTAGTTCGCCGATCGGCCGCGATTCGACACATTGCAGACGACTCTTTCAAAGCGCCATGTGTTAAAACACCTGAAGATCAGTCAAAATAACGAGACATTGATGTCCGTCGTTGCTGAAAGGTACGTAAGGTGAGTTGTCTCGCCTGTCCATGAGTGGTTGCTTGCAATACTAGAAATACCTGTCTAATCGCGCATTCATTACATCCTGTCTTCTTAAGTGAAGACGTGATGGTCAAATGTGACATGTTTGATAATAGATCTATTGATTCCGGGCTGATCAAGGGCTGAACAACAAGAAGAATAACTTATAGCTTGATAGACTTGGTGAAAATACAAGGGAAAGCTATTCATAAAACATTGATTTTGGTTAGCTGTATTTTTGCTCCATCCTCAAAGCATAATCGATGTTCCTTTCTTTTTCGGTAAAAAGGTAAATGTGATGTTATGATATTTCCATGTGTGAGATACTACTATCATTCATACAAGAGAAGTGAGGTAACTGATACTAAATTAACTTTTTTTTATTATGAATTTGTTATTTGTTGGGTTGTTTTTTTGCGTTAGAGCCCATTTGTGCTCTTATTGTAAGAATCAATACCGAGTTAAATTAGTTGATTAATGATTTTGTAAATCATTCATATCCCTTTCCTCATAAATCATTTGATAAAACGCTGCAAATTTGCAGGTGAGTAATATAAACAGTGTGTTAAATTATATTTTCACTAGGAAGATTCGAACCTGCATAGCAGAGAGTATATAAATTAAATACGCGTCAAGTTACTTGGTAGCTTACCACCTTTGTTTTAGTACGTCTAGATATCAAAGAGTGAAAACCATTTTTATATGAAGTCTGATTTGCTTATAAACAAACAACATAAAAAATCATTTTTTAAAGTGTTTCTCACAGCAATCTTATTATTTTTATTCCTATATTAATATTTAAAACACTTATATGGCGTCTTGTTCCAAATTTACTTCGAAAAATATTGAAAAAATCATAAACTCTTTTTTTTCTTCGTTTACTATTTTTCATTCTCTTAGTTCTTGATTTTTAATACATCTCTGTTATTCTTTCATTTTTTTTTCTCATTTTTTTTTTTGCATTTTGGCATATGCAAGAATGTGTTTGTGTGTGTATATGTGTGTAGATGTAATTATCAGTTAAATTTTCGAAAAGCAAAGAGTTCTTTACTCCTATTATCTCATAATTCTCTTTTCTGTTTTTCGTCTATTTTTTTTTCCCTTTAGAAACTCTCAGGTGATAGCATGAAATATTCTTTACCACCTTCACCTTTATTATCATCATTGCCATTTCCATCAACACCACCACCACCACTATCATCATCATCAACACCATCATCACCATCACCATCATCATCGTCTTCATCAGTAGCAGCAGCACTAGTAGTAGCATCCATCAGCTTCGACTTCACCTTCATTATCCTCTTCTTCATCATCATCTTCATCGTCGTCGTAATCATCATCACCATTGCCATCATCACCATTGCCATCATCATTATTGTCATCATCGTCACAGCATATGGTCGACGTCATCCTCATCAGCAACGTCGTCATCACCGTCAGCATACTCACTATAATCATCAACATCGTCATCATCATCATCATACTCGCCGTTATCACCATGACAATCATCACTGTCACAACCACCAGCAATTCTGTCATCACCACAATCATCAGCAGCAGCAGCAGGAGCAGCAGCATCATCATCATCATCAATATCTTCATCGTCATTCTTTTCCTCATCCGATTTTATATTATGTCCCATGCAGATTGTAATGTGTCTTTATAACATCCCCAAATCTTGACAATTATTATTATTATTATTATTATTATTATTATTATTATTATTATTATTAGCATCATCATTATTACTATTAACTTTATCATATTCCCCACCATCATGAGTAGCACCAATTTAATCATCATCATTACCATCTTCTTCCTCCTCCTCCTCCTCCTCCTCCTTCTCCTCATCATCATCATCATCATCATTATTCCCATCACCGATACCATCATAAAAACAAGTTCTTCATTCTCAATACGCTGTTGCTTTCGACTTTATGGAATACATTTTTTAAAATTCTACGACTTACGGCAAATCTCTAAATGAAACGAAGCAGGAAGATACCAAACAAACACATTATTTCCTCTGCTATCAGCCAGCTTCGTTGAAAATTCAATCTACTGGAACCATTTTCGTGCGAAAATTGGCCTTGTGCCTCCTCATAAAGAAATTATTATTAAAATAATCAAATTAATGTTTTCATTGTTGCTGTTCTTTTCCTTCTTGTCGAAGTTATTCATGTGCTTTTGTTGTTGTTGCTGTTGGTGGTGGTGGTGGGTTTCTGATTCTCCTGTTGCCCTTGATGCTACTGTCGTTATAATGATGTGCCGTTAATGTAAAAAATATTTATGAAAATATATTTCTAACCAAAAGAATACACGGTTATTTTATTTTTTTTATGAATTTTAAAAAGAGTGAATGTGCATGTAAGTGTGATAGAGATTGCGAAAAGAACAAAATATTTTAAAAGCGTGTGAGCGAGAGAGAGAGAGAGGAGAGGAGAGTGAACTAGAAAAATACCCCATATCCGGGAATGATGTGTAGTTTGAATGAAAAGATACACCGGATAAAACCGGATCTTATCCTATCAATATAACAACAGGGATTGATATGAAATGCTGGCTGTTTTTCAGGGAAACAATTGTAATCTAATATAACGCATTATTTTTAACAATTATTTTAGAGAGAGACGGAAGTGCAGTAAAAAGAACGGCCTTCGTTATGAAGGGGGAGTGTTTGGGTGACATTTACTACTTTTTTGTTTTCGTAAAATCTTATCGTGAATAACAACATTTTATCAATTCACATTCAATGTTTTCCTTTAGATTTGCAATGTTCACCATGAAGTTCGATCAAATTTGAGATAGATTTTTCTTCATACGTCAACCACGCTTATTATTATTAATGATAATATTATTATTTTCATTTTCATAATTATTATTGCTACTGCTATCAAAGTATTATATTGATTAAATTTTATTATTATTATTATTATTATTATTATTATTATTATTATTATTATTATTATTATTGCGAGGTCGCAAAATATTTCATCTCACGTTGCTCTACGATTACTATGACATCTGATGCCTGAATCAGTGTGCACCTGTTCAGGCAACGTTGATCTGATGAAGGGAGTGAACTAACGTGCAGTACACACATTTCCTTATTGTAAGCAAATCATTTGTGCAGGTCGTTCGGCAAAAAGCTGAACACTCATACGCTGTCTTCTTCGATAGATGAGTCTGTTATTAGTATTATTATTATTATTATTATCATTGAGTGAGAGAACAGTGCATGCCATCAAAGTCACACTGGCGTGCAAATATATGAAACCCACTATACCCATCCTGACTACCCGTCTCATAAGGGTACATCGGGCACATGCATCACAACCATATGTGCGCGACATGGTGATCTCATGTCAAGATACTATTATTATGGCACCGTAGTAAAATATACGAAGTCCAGTATACACATCATGACGACCCGCGATTTCAAAGCCGCGAAATATTTTGGCACAAAATAAATTTAAATGTTGAAGTGAATCTAACGGTTTTTGTATCTGTTTTTAAATGGCTTATAAACACCTTCCACGCGACAATTGTTTTTGTTTCACTACACGATCTTAGATCAAATCACTTGCTATACAAGTACATCTCCGTAATATATTAAATAAATTTCTCGTAATTGTTTCTGTTCGTTGTAATTGTTTCTGTTCGTTGTAATTGTTTCTGTTCGTAATTGTTTCTGTTCGTCTTCCTTCATTTGTTTTACGAATATGGGATAAATTAAACTCTTATTTTACTTCTTTGTTCTTTAGTATCGAGTGTACTACGTGTAGCCGATTCTTTTTTTTCTTTCTTTTTACCTGACTGATACTGGTCTGTAAATTTATAGATTATCTAGATCGAAATCAGAGACATATAAGAGCGCACATGCACATGCGCATAAGCACGAAAGCACACGTGCAGGCACACGAACTTATTGTCTTTTTTAACAAGGAAAAGGTTGATAGTTACTTAGTTTTGGCTCAGCTACCTGATGACGTGTGGTGAACTGAAACTTCGAAGTTACATTATATATATGTGTGTGTGAGAGTGAATGTCTGCGTGAGCGTGTGATAACGTGCGTATGAGCGTGTGTGTACGTACATATATATATATATATATATATGTGTGTGTGTGTGTGTGTGTGGGTGTGTGTGTGTGTGTATGTATGTATGTATGTATGTATATATGCATGTATATATATATGTATTTATGCATATATATATATATATATATATATATATGTATATATATATATATATATATATATATATATATATTTATCCTTCACTGTATAAACGGAATTTGAGCGTATATAAGTTTGTTGGTATGAACGTGTAACAAAATCTGCTCTAAACCAACGTATTAATTGTTGCTAGACTTGCATCATTATACTGTCTGCATATATACCTGCCGTGCTATAGCTAGCTGCCATTGCGTGTACTGACACCTAGTAAATGCTTCTTATATTTCCATTTTCAATAGAAGGAACGATTCCATTGTATGTGATATCTGCTACAAGAACTACTGACACCTGCTAATTAACTCTTCTACTCTATTCACAAACTTCAATAGAACTGTCATATTTCTAAACTACCAGACGGGTACTGAAGCTGCTATCAACCTTCACAATGAAACTTCTTCTAATGGAATCAGTGGCATTCATGCTTTTGCATCAATACACTTGTTCTCATACATCTATCGAAATACACTATATTTGTTTCAAATTATTTTGAAAATACGAAGAGTTTATTAAAATAGCTTTTAAGCTGAGTTTCGAATATAAATGGAAGGATTTAATCTACGTCTCAGTATAACAGTGAATTAGTGTCAGAGAACTTGGGGTTATCTCCGGCAGGATAATATCAAAGTGACTATCATAGGAAATGCTTTCTTGAATGAAGTTACGTTTCTTTGTTATGATATTTCTGTTCACTGAGTGTCTGATTTTGCAGTTATCCTTCCAGTAGGAATAAAAGAACGGATAGTTAAGAATATGGGTTGATGCATTATCTTCTATCTTCAAAATATGTATGGTCTTTGGTTGTAGGTAAAACAATATTTCACCTTATTAACAATGTATATCGGATGTCACAATCGATAGAAAACCAGAGAAAATTACTCTCAATATCCATTTACCAATCATTTTCTTTGGTGAGGAAGTCAGATCAAAGTTTCTTCGATATTACATTGTTGAGTAAGTGTACTAGGTCCTATCATTTAGGTCCTGTGTCTTTATAACTGTCGATGTTAAAGGCTTTTGGGACAATAAGGAGTATCGACGTGGCAGATCCGACCGACCGCTAGGCGTCATTCACTCGCTCTACTAGAAATAGAAACGAAATCCCTTTCAAATCACTACTGTCTTGACCACTACTGTCTTGAAAGTATAAGAGGAAGACTATAGTTTATGTAGTCTTAAATGTACTCTGGCAGAAAAATAAGCAGCACTGACAAAGGTGGCACCATATTTTAGCAAAGGCATTCTAGATAATGGTTGCCTTTCAGCTATACAACTTTGGTAGCAGTGATAGTTGCCAAAATCTACTAACGTAATGGCAGTGAAAAGGAGATCAACAAGCTGTCACGAAGTATTAAATTGATTCTTACACTCGGCGTTGTTTGAGAAATGTAATAAGCGTCGCACATAACATACGCCCACACATACATACACACAAAAACACACACACTCATATACGCACGTACACGCATACACACACACATACACTCATACACATTTGCACAAATATATTATTTCAATTCGTTTTACTGCTTTCAGCCATTGGACAACAGCCATACGGATTCGTTGCTTTCAAGGGATTTAGTTGTTCATATCGACCTCAGTGTTTAATTCAATCCGATAGGATAGTTATAGACACCCAGATTGGATATATACATATACAAAATAGTAATCTAGAAACATCTTAACTAGATAGCGGTGATGCGTTTCTTTGCACGGCATAAACGCATAACCAATTAAAGCTGATTGCTTCATCAGGGAAAGATATAAAAACAAACCTTTCTAACAAGATTAGATTTCTTACATGTCACACAGCGAAAAACCACCGAACAAGCAGAAATTTCTAGTCGTCCGTGTTTTACAATGGGCTTCGGCAAACTGAACTAGGCGAAAAAAAACTTTTACGTACATATATATATATATATATATACACACATATATACATACTTATATCCATATATATATATCTATACCTGTATATATATATACATGCATACGTCCATCCATATATATATATATATATATATATATATATATATATATATATATATATATATATATATATATATACATATATATATATACACATTTGCTTCACCACATACCGAAGTTCAGAAATAGCAGCTAAAAAAGCCTGGGACTCCAACAGATAGCATTACTTGTAACTCACAAAGGCAAAAACAAGAAGGAAAAACAAATGAAAACTAACCATTCAAAGTTAATCATAGACGCGTTTCTGGATTATGAGCGATAATACTCAATTTCCTTCATCGGTATGATATTCTAGTAGTAAATTCGACTATGCTAGCAAAAACTGTACATGCATGAACGAGTGAACATTCATGCATCGGCACAATCTGAAAGCATAACCGAACCTACATCGGCCAGCCAGTCCACTATTTCCTCCTCAAGAAATTACCATGTGTGTCACAGGCAATACCGCAGAAAATTTGCGGTTTACTATCATGGAGTGAATAATTATTACAATTAAAAGGGTAAAGGTTTATCAATTTATTAATTTATTAATAAATCAACAATTAATAATTTTTACCAAGCCCTTCGGTATGTAAACACCATTATCGGTGGAGAACTTATTTAAAAGTTCTTATACATTTATAAACATAATTAAGGGATCAGCAAACATTTGCTTCACCACATACCGAAGTTCAGAAATAGCAGCTAAAAAAGCCTGAGACTCCAACAGATAGCATTACTTGTAACTCACAAAGCTATGTTTGCTGATCCCTTAATTATGTTTATAAATGTATAAGAACTTTTAAATAAGTTCTCCACCGATAATGGTGTTTACATACCGAAGGGCTTGGTAAAAATTATTAATTGTTGATTTATTAATAAATTAAGAAATTGATAAACCTTTACCCTTTTAATTGTAATACATATATATATATATATATATATATATATACACATTCACACATACATAGATACACACTTCCCCTCTTTCTGTCTCCTCTCGTTCTATGCCTTTTATATAAGTACATATATATTTACACGCACCCACATACGCAGTTTTGCACAGATGGACATAAATATGCATGTATGTGTGTATGTAGGCATGCATGTTATGATACATATGTGTGTGTGTGAGTGTGGGCGTATGCGTGTGTACGTGTGTGAAGAGAGAAACTGAGAAGGAAGCCGCGAGATAATGCTCGAACGAAATACAGTTGGACCCACCATATGGAAATAATTGCATATGATTTGAATAATATCCAGATCCAGTTTCGTTGGCCTCTAATAATTATTTTATGCTCTTATCAATAGAAATATTCCAAATACATGACACAAAACGGGGCGAGGGCAAAGCGATCAACCACAGATTGCACTTGGTACAAATTACCTTCTAATCCTTAAATGTATTTTCTAATTACTGTCAGCAAATATCGTTTAATCTATGAAATAACTATATTTAAACATTCACGGTAACGCTCGTCCTATGAACTAAGTAAGAATACAAATTTGTATCGATTTAACATTAATTTATTTAAATATATTTATTATATAACTCATATTCAATAACTTTACAACTATGACGTAATATGTTCGTGTGTGACAGACTATAAAATACAAACAAGGATAAAGCTGTTATCCGTTTCATATAGACACATAAAGGCGGTTCCCCAGTTCGGTTTCTGTGGCGTATGTATATTTCCCCACTGGACGAGACGCCGGTCCGTCGAAGGAGTATTCGGTGATTCCATTTAAGTGGACTGGTACAGCGTAAAATGAAGCGTTGTGTTCAAGAATATAATACATTGCCCGGTCCAGGAATCGAAACAACAATCTGAAGTACGCGAAGATAACACCGTAACCACTAAGCCATGCACGTTCACTAATGGAATAGACATAAAACATAGTCTAGACCTAAAACAAAGGCTAATAACAGCTGAAATGTTTTTCTTCACATCGGTACTGAGGTGACCAATGAATAAATGTAAAAATTTGTATAGTGTTGTCATGTGAACTTCAGCGATTTAATCATGAATATTTGTGATAAATATGTTCCCAAGTTCCAATTTAAATAACACACTAATTCACATTGCTTTGATATGTCTTGGGAGGATCTCTATGCCAATAATAAACACATGCACTGACTTTGCTTCACTTCTTTAGTAGGTGGTAAACAATTTAGCCCTTAACTAATAAGTCGTTTAATCATTCTTTCTGTCAATCATTGGATCAATAGTTCATTAGGTAACTCTTTAACCAACTGACTGATAAAAGTAAAGAAATGAAATAGAACCAGTACTTGTGCTTATTATTGGCATAACGACCTTCCCGAAATACAACAAAATAGGTCTTAATTCACGAGTTCCCATCTAGAATTTTGCAAACCAAATACAAAAATTAATTCACAGGAAAATGCAATAGAAATGCGAATATTGCAATTGGAAGTTTGTCTTTGATGACAATCCAAATTTCCATCTAACCTCAGCCTAAATATACACATGACTTCTCTGTTCCCTTCTCTACTATTTGCCATCAATAATTACATTGAATCTCAGAGTTCCTTTACCGTAATGCCCTCCACGTGTTCTCTCAGAAAACTGAGAAGTAGTTTATCATATACTGAAAAATTAGTTGAAGATATTTTAATATTTGCTTTTCTAATGTTTGCGAATTGAAAAATGTCCATGTGTTAATGTGTGGGTTTACGTGAGTGTTTGCGCGCGCGTGTGTGCGCGTATGTGTGTGTGTGTGTTTAGTGTATATGCGTATGCTTGTGTACATTTGATTATTCTTAAACGTGTATATGCGTTTGTGCATGAGCCCCAGTTCTTATAGATTCATTAGAACCTAGTTTTGTTATTGTTTTTTTTTTGTTTTTTTATTCTTTCTGTTGGTAAAAAAGAAAATCAAGGGGCGGAGTTCATTTTCTCTGTGTCTTTGTGATTGGATTTTCGATATTTGTTCGATTAATTGATCTAAATAAATTGCCACTAATGATGTAAAAGTTGAAATAGGTTATGTCTTTCTGCCTATGATATTGTAGGCGGTTCGTCAAATGTTAGGAATATTTCATTGTCAGAAAAAAATCACTATCATTGCTCACATCCCAAAGGATTTTGGAAAAATATATAAATTGACATTTGATGAACAACTCAAACAGATTTCTGTTCTTAGAGGTCATGCTGTTGTACAATATATCACTGTATGATTGTAACCGAATAGAAATGTTGCTGATTTAAAAATCTTTAATGAAAAGTATGTTAAAGGAACACACAGTCCAACTATAGTAATACCACCAAGCTGCCAACATGTCAGTGTGCTGCAGTTAATTTTATATACATCAAAAGGAGAATTGGTAATATCGATCTTACTACATAACAGCAAGCGATCACAAAACTATCTGGTGTCTCTTACTATTCCCAACTACTCTCAGGCCGAAATGCAATCAATCGCAGTGAACAAAACAGACAATTGAGAGAATATTTGCTTTTCATTTGTTTTATTTTCTTTTGTTTGTTTTATTTTCTATTTTATGTTTCGTTGTCTTTCTTTTTTGTTTTATTTTTTTAACATCGCTATAAATAATAAGGATCTTGATTTCCAGAAAACAAGAACACGTGACAAGTGTAGCGTTTTACATCATAACTGGCTTTCGGCGGACATCATCGGTTCGCTGGGTTTCATGTTCATTTAAGCTTTTAATTTCGTTAGCCGGAGATAAATTTACCCCACAAACATAAGTTATATTCTTAAGTTTCTACATTATAATTCACGTCCTCGAATTTTATTTGATTAGCAATTTCGGTTAATGTTTTCTTCTAGCTTTAACCAAATCTTTTTTCTCTACTTTTCCTTGGTAATTAGTCCATCTATTTGTAGCAAGATTTTCTTACAAAAGAAAATTACATTATACCATTAATAGCCTGCTATATATGCGCAACTCCTTTTGTTCTCTTATTCTTGTTCTAAACAAAAGCAGTTGAATTATTACATTGAACATTTTACCAGGTATAAAATAAAAATTATCTGAATTAGTTGATGATGAACAATAAAACTCTAAAGAAATTGTAAGTCTTCTTAGCAAACAAGTCTTCGCATTTTTTTTCTTTTCCCTCATTTCTCTTCTCTAGTTTTCTTACTTTTTGTTAAATACTTATCAATTTTCTTGATAGATTCGGAGTTGATTTTATGTTTTGTTTTCAGTTTAAGCACTTGATTATACATCGTAAATGAGCTAAGCTACATCACCCTCAATGGGTATATAACGGTCAATGACAGTGATTCAAAATGAGACGGATTTCAGCACAAATACCGCCAACACAATACACAACAGTTTGTAAATTCGTTTCTTTATGCATTTCAATTATATTGCGTCATTGTAATTGGCTGCAAAAAACTGAATCCTTTTCTGTCACGATAAGCTGGACCAAGCCATCCTTAACACGCGTGTTGTGCTGAATTACAACAAAACTACTTGACACAAACTTCAGAAATACTGGACCCGTTTTGAGCTTTCTGTTTCTTCAAGCTTCCTATGCAAAACTTGTCCTCTGTTTGATGAACTGTGTGTCCTTAGAGGGGTTAATTATCAGCATTACGCAATTGGATGTTCATATAGAGTATCATATGAACGTTTAGCAGAGAATCGTCTTTTATCAGGAGAAAGCGTCGCATTTAGAAGACAATTTGAAGAAATTCATTATATTTTCCCCCTCTTATGGTACTTGGAAACTGAACCATATAAGAATGTTCCTTATCAAAAATATAACAAGCACACTTGATTGCAAACGACTGTTGCGAGAGAATAATTCATACAAGATTCGATAATCATTTCAACATGGACACAGCCGGTCTATTCACATATTACTCTTATTTTTAGAACAATTATTTCACTAATATTGCATGGCGTCTTATTGTTTATGTCATTTGGAAATTTAAATTTCTGCATATTACAGAAATTAGATAAAAAGTAGGAACGAACATACTTTCATGGAGAATCGAAACAGCCGCGCTGATTCTCGGGCAGTTTATGACTTACTTCACAAGGCTCGTCTTATATATCGATTAACATTGCTCTGTTTTAATCAACAAAACACAGAGCCTTAGATTTTAAAACCTGGTGTAATACAAAGCTGTAACTCTCTTGGTTTCAAAAAGTCATTAACGATGAGAAGCCGAACAGACTTGAAGATACAAATCGGTCAGTTATTATCTTTTGCCCTATACTCGGGTGATCATGACGTCATATGATTTCGGTCAGCTGAAGAGCAATTGTTTAGAGTGCCGTCTCATAATAAAAAGGGGTAGCTTATTTCTTGTTAATTTCCCAGTCAGGTTATATGGCAAAGAGAACAAACCAATGGTTATTTAGAAGTCGTCTCTCTGAAGTTGTTATCATTTCCTGTCGCCTGGTTTTCTTAAGATGCAGCTGACGTCATAAGCACAGGTTTCAAACGTCTGTAATTAATTACGCAAGCAGGAATGTGAAACAGTTCATTAATGCTTCATTATCTCAGCAATCGTGAATAGAGGAATGATTAATTAAATATTTAAATGATGTTTCTTATGGAAAATAAAATTCTAGGATTATGCAATAAGTCAATAATCCTCTTTTACACCTATGATTGTTTCTGTGTGTTTAGACACAATCATAAAAGTACTACTACTACAACCACTACTATCTTAATATAAGTAATTATTAATTTCAAATTTTGACACAAAGCTAGCAATTGCGGGGGTGTAAGTCGATGACATTGATCTCAGTCATCAACTGGTACCTATTCTATCGACCCCGAAAGGATAAAAGGAAGTTCGACTTCGGCAGAATTTGAACTCAGAACGTAAGGACGGATGAATTACCGCTGAGCATTTTACCCGGCATGATAACGATTCTGCTATGAGGGTCAGACATTCAGATGAAAGATGATTCATTGCATGAAGAACATCAACCATCCTTCTTGTCTTCATTATCGATTCATTATATTCCTTGCATTTGTAGATGTCTCTTCTGGTTTCTAACCTTTTCCTAGGATTTGTTTCATGACTCCAAGGCCCACAAACGGGAGTGAAACTGTAGTTTGATCTATATATATAGTCAGATGTGTATATGTGTGTGTGCGTGTGTGGGTGTGAACAGCTGTGTACGTGAATGTAGCTATATGTGAGCGCCTCTGTCTATGTATATGTATGGGTGATTGTGAATGTGTTCCAAGATAGAATTGTTCCAAGATAGAATTCCACGTGGTATCAGTTCCGTATAATGACTTCCATCCATTCAGTGTCGATAACAATACGTACCAGTTAAGGGTAGTGGTTTAACAAAATTCTTAAAGCATTATCCAGCTTCTGCTCGTTTGTGCATTTTGAGATCATATCGTGCCTCGTTAGCGAAAACCTGTGGCGGTTTTATCAAGAGATGCGACGGATCTGGCGGTCACAACTCGTGACAGTAATTTCAAAACTCACTAAAACTATATATATATATATATATATATATATATATATATATATATATATATATATATATGGGAGAATATACGAAAAAACAACAACAGACGAGGACAGGTGGTGTAAATAACAAAAGGATGTATTAGTATGACGCTCGGGAATACGGAAAGTCTTTGACGTTTCGAGCTACGCTCTTCAACAGAAAGAATACGGAGACAAGGAGAAAAACACGGAGAAAAAAAATTGAATAGTGTCCAGTCAACGGTCAATATATATTTATATATATATATATATATATATATATATATGCATGTATTTATGTATCTATGTATATGTATGTGTATGTGTATGTGTGTATGTATATTGTATATATTAACGGCAATACATGTAGGTGTGAAAAGATGTACCGAGTAGTATTTAGAACTCGGATTACAAACATTGAAACATGGTATTCACCATCGGACCACAAACACTGAAATACATAAGACAATTGGGTATTATGAACGATAGCTTTATTTTGCTTTGTGTGTGTTTGCGTGTGTTGTGTCGTGTGTGTGTGCATGTGTATGTGTGTACGTGTGTGTCTAACTCAGAATTGTCCATACACATATTTATAATAATAAGAGCTTCCTGTATTCACTGAGCATTGTTTTACTTGATTATACTCAAATATATTTACGTGTATTACCAGTGAGGAGGGCTACTTGGCTTTCCACGCTTCTGATCATTTAGGCCAACAACCTAACGCTTGTCCATTCCTAGCAAACTTTTGTATCAATTCACTAATTGCAAAGTCCAGACTATATGTCCCGTGACTGAGAGACAAGGGAATAAAACATTATTTTGTCTGTATGAGAGTTATGTTTTTATTTCAATACATTTATACATGGTATGTCACAGATGTGACGCCATTTTGATGCGAGTTATATATTAGAGATAGATTTCTGATAAATTTTTAAAAGGAAAAGCAAAAATGGTGTTGATCTGTTGTTTATTGGGATATACATTGATGCCCATAAATCTACCAAGGCAAAAGTAACAACAGTTGATATATGCATGTAACGTGTGTGTCTGTACATGCATAATACATATATACAATATGTATATATATGTATGTATACATATTTGTGTGTGTATGTGTGTGTGTATACAAACATCAATTGTTGATACTTTTACGTCACTAAAATTTAATATATCTATATAGAAGCGCAGGTGTGGCTGTGTGGTAAGAAGCTAGCTTCCCAACCACATTGTTCCGGGTTCAGTCCCACAGTATAACGTCGCGTGTGAGTGTCTTCTACTATAATCTCGGACCGCCCAAAGGCTCGTAAGTGGATTTGGTGGTCGGCAACTAAAAGAAGACCCGTCGTATATATATATATATATATATATATATATATATATACAGAGAGAGAGAGAGAGAGAGAGAGAGAGAGAGAGGTAGGTAGGTAGGTAGGTAGACATGGATAGAGATAGCGACATATTCTTCAACCGACTGCAAACCAGATCTATCTATCAAAGCTCCGCTAGGAATCGCTGTTTCCAGGTATGATTGTTACGTCCATAATATCAGGCTGTGTGTCTCTAACCATGCTGTCAATGTAGTTGAGTGTCTTCTGTCCTCTATCAAGGTACGAATGTCTTAATGTAACATCCAGTCTCCACTCTTTTACATCACAATAGCATTGGTCAATAGAGCGTACATTGCATTGACCAATAAATAGTAGAGATTAGTGGATGTATGCTTGAGTGTGTGTAAGTGTGTGTGTGTGTGTGTTTTTGTGTGTGAATGTGTGTGTTTGTGTGTGTGCACGCGCATGCGCCGCGTACCTGTGATCCAATGCTCACGTCTCAATTAAAGAAATATGTACTTCTGTTGATCATCCAATGGCGCCCTCAGTGTTTCCACGACATCATTTTTTAACTCTTGAGTTATTCTGATTTGCCATATAACCTCTTGTATTAAACTGAGGATGAATTTTATATTGATTTTTGTTGGGTTTTACTCCATGTCACTGCCATATCAATTATTTTTTTGTTCCGTTTGACTACGATTTACCAAGAATCGAGATAACGAATCGAGAACGACCACATATAATATGGTCACTCTTCATGCCAGAAAAAACTAGCTAATTATCCGTCATATTTTGGGCTTTCAGCTTAAAACATGCCAAAGGACTTATTTGTTAATGGACTGTCATGTCATGATTAGAATGATCTTGCCTATAGTTCAGCTTCATTAGAAATAAGCTAAAGCCAAACAGAAACAACAGCAGACATTTTTCTTCATATGATTCGGTATATTGGGAGAGAGATTTATTATCAAATAATGAAAATATCAATAAAGAAATAAATTGATCACTCATTCGTTCGATGATTCGATCCTCAATCACTTCACCAATCAATTAATCAATTACCAACTTAAATTACCACTCCATTCCCTTCATATTTTAAATTGTTATCACAAGATCTTAACTTCTCTGATAATTTCTAACATTGAGACGTCCGTAAGGGTAAGACACTCAACTAGTATCCTTTCAAATTTGAATGCAAGCATTATTCTGGATCTTTGGCAGAATGATTTATTTCCTGCTGCAGATCAGAGTTCTAATACCTAAACACTTGTGAGCTACGTTTGAGTTAGACTAGCTTCCTATACAGGAGCATGATATTTATATTCATTACACTTTACAGCTGACAAGTGCAATAACTTTAAAGCGAGTCACAAAACGGGACGAAGTCGTTTTATTTGCGGTGAAAAAAGGTGTTATATATAGGTTACATAACTATGTGGTTTTGCGACGTTCATTCATTGCCCTTTGGTATTTATATTGTCATAGATAAAGGAAATGCAATTTGAAGCAATGGGGCTTGATGCCTCATTACTTTTCTCTTTTAACTCTTCACTAACGGGCCTTGACACGAAGCGAAATGTTTCTTTAAGTGCATGACTGACCTGAGTTTTTGTTTAAATGTTTCCGCACTGCCTTCGTGTTTCGAGTTTAAGTCGATGGACTTACAACCATAAGTTAGCGGGTTCGATTCCGGGATCAAGTGGATCGTCGTGGCCTTCCTTGGTCGACGCATTTCATTTCACGTTGTTCTAGCCTACTCAATTGAAACATGTAGAAAGCATAATTATTACAACTTCTTCTTCTCTTTCTCTCTCTCTCTCTCCTTCTCTCTCACACACTCTCTCTTTATCTACCTTTTACTCACTCAAGCTCTCATTCACTCCAGCTGTCACATCCTCAGCAGATCATTTGGCCAAGACTGAGAACGTCCACAGGGGAGCTATATCTGCTTCCGACTCCACATGCCCCTAAGACACTTAGCAAAACCTGGCTGTCTGTTACCAAATCATAAACACTTACAATCGACAGCTATGGTTTTTTTCTATGATTTTACGTATCTGTGAAAGGGTTTGTGTGTGTGAGTTAGAGTGTGTGTCGGAGGGAGTAGAGTCTGCGTGAATACAGCAAATTTTAGTAGACGGCTCCTGAAGCAAACCAGAATCATACATGCATAGATGCACACATATGCACATGCATACATTGAGATAGGTAGACAGATACAGAGAGAGAGACAGATGCAAGCATACATACACATATAAATAAATGTGTGTGTATACATACAAGTAAGTGTGTGTATACATACATATGTGTGTATGTATACATTATACATACGTACGTACACACGCACACACACATATATGTATATATATATACACACACACTGTTGTAATTGTGATGAGTTATTCGGGAGTGTTGATCCAGGTGCGGAGGTGATACATGCTTAATCCGATTAGACTTACTGAATCCAGCTATTCCTTCAAAGCCATGTGAGTTCACGCGTGCTAGCGCACGCACGTATATGTACGTCTCTCGCTGTGCAGTCGTCAATGTAGCTGGTCGTCTGCTTCTGTGTATATTTATAACGATGTGCGTTTCGCTTGTATAATTGTATGATTGTTTTCTTTATGCGATGTGGGTTTCAAGAGCGTGGGTTTCACAAATTGTTATTCTCTGTGTAGCTGTAATTTTGGTTGTTTTAGCTTTTCTTGTTATCGTTTTTCTTTAGCACTTGGTCAACTCTGAATGGATATTTCAACAGTAGTTATCCCAAATACCCAGCAAGGTCCAACCATAAAGAAAAATTAACTTGCTTTCCGAACTGCTGTGATATTGCCTACACTACAATTATGTGGGATAATAAACTGGACGATCCGGTTCGATTATTAATAATTTCAGCCCTTGTGAGAAAAATTATACGATAGGAAATTATAATATCAATACTAGAAACAAACAAATCTAGGATAGAAACGACTGAACAATTAATGACTGGAATAACGTGGAGGCGCAATGGCCCAGTGGTTAGGGCAGCGGACTCGCGGTCTTAGGATCGCGGTTTCGATTCCCAGACCGGGCGTTGTGAGCGTTTATTGAGCGAAAACACCTAAAGCTCCACGAGGCTCCGGCAGGGGATGGTGGCGAACCCTGCTGTACTCTTCAACCACAACTTTCTCTCACTCTTACTTCCTGTTTCTGTTGTGCCTGTAATTCAAAGAACCAACCTTGTCACACAGTGTCACGCTGAATATCGCCGAGAACTACATTAAGGGTACACGTGTCGGTGGAGTGCTCAGCCACTAGCACGTTAATTTCACGAGCAGGCTGTTCCGTTGATCGGATCAACTGGAACCCTCGACGTCGTAAGCGACGGAGTGCCAACAACAACAACAACAAATTGAAACTTCATTGCGAGAATCACTAATCTATGTTTAGGTATGATATCGCTTGTCTAACAACTCTGTCTAAATTTTTGCATTCTCTCACCAGTAATAACATTCAATGTAAAATTGATTGGTCCATCGTAATAAACAACCGCATATGCGTGGAGATATTTGTGCGGGCTTTATATATTCCAGATGATCCATATAAGTAGAATTAAATCGAATATAAATAGTCAATGCGATAAATTGATCATAAGATACAAGCGTCTTTGAAATAAGTCGTTCCTATAAGCTATGAATAACTAAACCATAAATTAACATATCACGCTTAAACCAGCAGATCTATATAATCTATCATCAACGTGATTGGCTATTTTTTTTTTCCTAATGACGACTATAAATCATGCTACCTTTTGTATATTACGCATTATATAATACGGTACTACCTAACAATTTAAATTCGTAACATACTCGTCCTTCATACTCATATATTATGTGTGTGTGTATGTGTGTGTGTGTGTGAGTATGCATGTATGTATTATGTATGTATGCATGCATACATGTATGTATATGCAAATATTCATGTTAAGACAATTACGCTTCCATGACCGACTCGAACTCTGTCAACCAACACGTCAGAACCTCCTTACAGATGTGTTTACATTTTAAACCACGTGATATGAAATCTGCATATTAATGTCTGCGTCTGTGTACACATACATATTGATGGATATATATATATATACATATATATGCACATATATATATATATATATATATATATATATATATATATATATATATATATATATATACATACAGGTACATATATGTACGTGTATGTGCGTGTATATATGCGTATATATGTGCATAAATATATTTATGTATGTATATACATTTAACCATATAGATATATATGCATGCGTAGGCGTGTATATACGCAGTTATGTACATATATATATATATATATATATATACACAGAGAAAGAGATGGACAGGTAGACAGACGGACAGGTAGACAGACAGACAGACAGACAGATATATAGATAGATAGAGAGGTATACATATATATGTGTGTATATGTATGTATTTATAGGAATGTGTGTGTATCTCTATGCATCATTACATCTGTAATTTTAGCGCAAATATGGTCATGCTTGATAAACTGTCAACTGTCAGCATATGTGTATGTACATATTGTACGTATGCACATACATATGTATGTATGTATGTATGTATGTATGCATATAACAGTATGTGTGTGTGTGTGTGTGTGTGTGTGTGTGTGTGTGTGCGTGTGTGTTTGTGTGTGTAGAGAGAGAAGCAAACACATGTGACAAAATCAAAAACAACAAAATCGCCAGAGATTTTTAAAATTAATATAAGTACGTTGATGCTCACAAGAGAATGTAAAGAGTAAAAGATATAACGTTTTGAACATAGTCCTTGTTCATATACTAAAGTAACGACTTGAAGATATTGTAAAGAGAAGAAGAAAAAAGGACATTATCAGGGAAATTTTGATAGGAGAGATTTACGAAATAGAGCATCCACTTAGAAAACCTGGCTGCAACTGACAGGGAACACAAGATGTAATCCTTATTGTCCTCTGAAAACATTGACTGTTTTCCTTATAAGGTGTTTAAAATGCAAAAGTATATTTTTATATATGTTTTAATTTTAATCTTATTTGAGAAATGAAAATATTGTTGGTTAATATGTTGATTAATTAATAAATTAATTTGTATCCATTAGATCTCTCTGTTATCTAACTCAATAAACATGTCAAATATCTTAGGATATACTATATAATATATTCATTGAAGGATTATAGATTTAATATATTAAACCAGTGTATCTTGGATAAATGTCCCAATAAGAGGTTTGAATATACCCATTGTGACTATATATATATATATATATATATATATATATATATATATTGAGAGAGAGAGAAAGAGAGAGAGTGTGAGAGAGAGAGAGAGAGAATGGGAGATATAGGCCATAGAATGTGAGACGTAATAAAGGAGAGCGATATATATATATATATATATATATATATATATATATATATATATATATATATTTATATGTATGTATATGTATGTATATGTATATATATATATATATATATATATATATATATATATATATATATATATATTAAATATATACTTTTATAAAACAAATTTTACAAAATATATAGTATCTGTTAACAGTCTTAGCCAAAAACTCACAGTTGAGTTTTTGTATATATATATGTATACATGTCTCTTAAAGGATAGAGCTCAAAATCAATGCATTGAAGATACTTTATTGCAGCAACAATTATAATAACAGAAACAACCACAATAAGCCAAACCTATGCACATTTCAATAGGGTATCCCGGAAAAATAAACCACATCATCAGATGTCTCGTAAAATATTGTAACAAATTGAAAGATGAGAAAAAGGATTACTCCCTTGAATGGTTGTTAGTAGGCAAATCGATGCCGTACGACAAGGGTAAAAGTACTTGTTCGTTATGTAACTTGGAATTATTTTTCATACTTTTTTCCAAGGGTCACCTAGTTAATAAAATAACGTTTAAAGCTTACAGATGTCTACATATGTATAGACATACGTATGCATTTTATAAATAGGAATTACCGGAATGTGTATAGGCACAAGTTCGAAATTAAGGAAGAGGTATATTCATCTCTATATGTCTTACTGGAATTAGGTCTGTGGCGCAAATATATGAGTGTATATGTATATGGGTGTAGGTATACATGTGGAGACACGTGAGAGTGTATGTGTGTATATATGTATATATGTGTGTATGGAGACGTATGTGTATGTGTGTACATGTAAACATATATAAGCTTGTGTGTGTGTATGTGCATATGTATCGATGTATATATGGAGATATAGCTATATGTATGTTTGTACATATGTACGCATGTGTGTATGTGAGTATGTATGCGTATATATGTAAATGTGTGTGTGTGTGTGTATCTGTGCGCGTGTATGTGGGTGCATGTGTATCTGTATGTGTGTATATGTATATGCATGCATATGTGAGTGTATATATGTGTTTGTGTGTATATGTGTTTGAGTGTATGGTTATACATAAAAAATACATATAAATATATATTGGTGTGTACATCTAAGTATAGGTATATGTGTGTGTGGGGGTACGTGTGGGCATGTGGGTGGTAGTGTGCGGTGCGTGGGCGTGGGCGGGTATAATTAATGAATTAATTAATACACTATCGTTATGGGAAGATCCGATAGGAAATCTTGATGTACAGAGGGGATGAATTTTTGGCAAGGGATTTTTACGCTGTAAACCGGGCGGTGTACGTCGCTGGATTTCGGTTGACTGGTTTGTTTACATTCTGTAAGAAAATAACGATGGTAGGTTGCGTGCCGTCGATTATTCTTTCACCCTCTTGGGTGATGTGTGTGTTTTGCTAATAATAGTATTGGTGATGGCAATAATGCGACCCTGATGAGATGGAGTATCCAGAAATTTGTAATATGTTGTAATTTGTTACAATATTTTACGAGACATCTGATGATGTGGTTTATTTTTCCGGGATACCCTATTGAAATGTGCATGGGTTTGGCTTATTGTGGTTGTTTCTGTTATTATAATTGTTGCTGCAATAAAGTATCTTCAATGCATTGATTTTGAGCTCTATCCTTTAAGAGACATGTATACATATATATATATATATATATATATATATATATATTCATATGTATGTATATGTATATGTATGTATATGTATATATATATATATATATATATATATATATATATATATATATATATATATATATATATATATATATATATATATGCACATACATACATATATTCATACATATATACATACCTACATGCATGCAGCCATACATACATGTATAAGCGTACTTATGCTTATATACGTAAGGAAATAGTACATGTGTGTGCATTTATGATGGCACATAAATATGAAAGTGCATTAGTGTGTATCTAAAATGTTAGGGGACTGGGTGAACATGTAGGTGCCAGAAATATATATACATATACACAGATGATAGATATGTGTATATATGTATATATATATATATATATATATATATATATATATATATATATATATATATATATATATATTATATATTTATTTATTCACACATATATATATATATATATATATATATATATATATATATATATATATATATATATTTATATATTTATTTATTCACACATATATATATATATATATATATATATATATATATATTTATATATTTATTTATTCACATATATATATATATATATATATATATATATATATATATATATATGTATATATATATATATTTATATATTTATTTATTCACATATATATATATATATATATACGTATATATATATATATATATATATATATATATATATATATATATATATATATATATATATATATATATATATATGTATATATTCACATATGTGAAGGGGTGTGCACATATGCGTGTATGTCGTTAAGACCAGTCATTAATTTAAACATCTTCATTCTTCAAGGCTACTTCTCTGAATAGCAGCCAAATTTTACTCAGTCCATTAACAAGCACCATTGTATTGTTGCTGACTTTTATTAGGATGATAAATCATTTCACAGCCAATACTCAATGAGATTGAACAGTTTCACATCGCTTCTTCACTTTGAACTCTGTTATCTTCGCAATATTGCGAAGCTTAGGCACATGGTTCTTCTCTTGGAAAACAAGTAGATATAATAAAGCAAAGTTATTTTATACGAGTCAACTCTTATGATTATTAACCATTATTTACATTATTATTACTACGTTTATTATTATTGCTATTACTAAGGCGATTATTATAATTATTATCATCGTCGTCGTCGTCGTCATCACCACCACCACCATCATCATCATCATCATCATCATCATCATTATTATTATTAGTATCGTTAGTATTATTTGGGCGTGGATTGGTTGAGTTGTTAGAGTCCGAAGAATGTTTTGCAGAACTTATTTTGCCTCCTATTCCTTTCCAAGAAGAGTTAAACAGGCAGAATCTTTAGTGCGTCGAGCAAAATGTTTTATATCATTTCTTCCGGCTCTTTACGTTCGCAGGTTAAATAACGCAGAAGAGATTTGTGTCTTTCTTTTTCTCTAGGGCAATAAAAGTACCGGTCAAGTACTGAGGTCGAAGTAATCACCCTCAAAATGCTGGACTTGCGCCAGAATTAGAAAAAATTATTATTGCTGTCGTTTTGTTATTAATGCTCTTCTTGTTAGATTTCAGTCCCAGTTACATAGTCACGTTTTATTGGGGAGGTTTGATGGCAAAATGGTTAGAGCGGCACCTTAAGCCATTTAATGTATCATGTTTCCTGACAACTATCTGTCAATACCTTTCATCTGTTCGACATCAATAAAATAATGTATTAGTCAAGTACTGAGGGACTCAGAATGTACAGGGATATAACGAAATACTCTGAGACAGTTATTGTTGAACGTATTTTTGATTCTGTAGCCAGTGTCCAGCCAATGCCCAGCCAATGCCCCGTGACTATGTCAAAGATTAAAGTTCTCTGGCAATGAAATTTAACAAACAACAACAGCGACCAAAATAATAATACCAATTATTTCTTATTTCTTTATTGCCCACAAGACGAAATACCTATTTCTTTACTGCCCACAAGAGGCTACACGCAGAGGGGACAAACAAGGACAGACAAACGGATTAAGGCGATTATATCGACCCCAGTGCGTAACTGGTACTTAATTAATCGACCCCGAAAGGATGAAAGGCAAAGTCGACCTCGCCGGAATTTGAACTCAGAACATTGCGACAGACGTAATACCGCTAAGCATTTCGCCCGGCGTGCTAACATTTCTGCCAGCTCGCCGCCTATACCAATTATTTCTATGCGAGTCGGGAAATTCGTTAAGATGCTGAGTAAAATGCTTTGCAGTATTTCGTCCTTCTTTACGTTCTGAGTTCAAATTCCGCCGAAGTTGATTTGTCTGCATCTCTTTCGGTATACTAGATGATCACTGGGATCGATGAAATCGATTTACACTTTCCCCAATATTACTGGCCTTGTTCCAAAATTTGACATCAATATTAGAAAAGGCCACGTATTTGAGGGATGGGTGGAGAGGCACAATTGATTAAATCGCTCACCATTTTTGAAGGGTTTATAGTCAGATAAAGTGATTTCCGGTATTTACCCAAAACTATATGTCATCAACCCCAGGAGGATGAAAGACAAAATGGAACAGAGTGGAATTTGAATTAGAATGCAAAAGGTAGAAATCTTGCAAGGTATTTTAGGTGACGATTTAACGACTCGTGCTTGTTTATTATGTTTGTTTATTATATCTAACGTAACGGCTAGACATTGATTGAAAATTGTTTGAAACGACAGAATTTAATATATTTGTGCAATCTCTGGAATCTTAAGAAATTGGTGAGGCTGTACTTTGGAAACAATAATAACAAAATCCGAAAAAGTCACGCGGTTCAATCAGTCAGAAAATAGCGAGAATATCTTTTATCTTTGATACGCCTCCTTTGATAGATTGATCAATGAATAGCCAGAGGAAGTGAAATAACTCATGAATATGTTAATAAGTAGTGGCAAGAAGTGCATGAGGAGGTAATTGTACTGAGTTGTACATTACGGGGGGAAAGAGCAGAATTTATCAGCGTGAGAAGCTGAAAGAAAGGATTGTGATATGAGTAAAGTATGTGGAAAAGTGCCTATTGTTGTTTAGACCTTGATCGACCCTGTTTGAGAACTATAATTAAAGGCATTGTATCTATGACCACCATGTCTTTTTCCTATGTGCAGGGATCTCAGGAACACATTATCCTACGTGTTTATTTCTAGGCGGCTAAGATGAGAAGAAGGTTTTCGTATCACTTGAAGGAAAAGCTAGTAGTGTAGTGTGGGTTGAGTAGACGGACAAACCCAAACTCAAACACGCACAGAGTCAAAAAGCCGTTGCATGAGGTCAGACCTTTATCACACTTATCTCTCCATCTTCTACAGCAATCAAACTTCTTGACTCCCTACCTCATGAATTTTTTTTTTTTAATATCTCTTTTCATTCTCAGTTCAAAAAGTCGATCCTGAGTCTGCTTTTCTTTCTTTTCCCTCTAAAATAAAATGAAACAACAATGTGTGTAGGCATGGCTGTGTTGTTAACAATTTCGTTTTTCACCCATGTGAGCAAGTGTTTTCCATGGGCCGACCAATGCCTTGTGAATGAATTTGATAGTTGGAAACTGCATGGAGGCCCGTCGTGTATATGTATACGTTTGTGCTTGTCTATGTATGAGTGTACCTTTGTCATTGTGATACCCACCACCACCAACATTTGGCAGTAGTCGATTGATTTATGTCCTTGTAGCGTAGCGGTTCACTGATAGAGTACGCACCAGATAGTATAACTAACTGAAATGTTCTCTTTTCATCTCTCTCTCTCCATCTCTTAATTCCTCTCTTTTTCTCCCTACATCATACTCTCTGTCTTCATCTCTCTATGTCTCTCCTTCTATTTCTCTCTGTCTTTCTTCGTCTCTCTCGTTCTCTCATTTTCTCGATTACTCTCATCTCTAATCATCTATATTAACGGTGCTGCTTATTATACTGTTTGGATCTCCATCGGTTTCAACGATGAATCTTTCACTTTTTCGATCTTTTCAACGATCAGTGTTTCCTTTATGCAGTAAAATGTAGTGATAATGTGATTCATAGATATCATCAATATGATACATTATGATATGACTGACCCTTAAATATTCCATTCAAAAAAGCTTAGATCTACCCAAGAATGTAGCAAAAGACACTGAAGATAACAGGCAGTAGAATCGATTAGAAATAAATCGAAGCGCAAAGTGCTATAGTCTATACCACAGTCATTCAGTACGAGTTATATAATAATAATGATGATGATCATGATCATGATTTTACACAAATTTTCGCACAAGGCCAGCAATTTGGGGTGAAGTCGATTACATCGATTCCACTACTCAAATGGTACTTATTCTATCGACCCCGAGAGGATGAAAGGCAAAGTCGACCTCGGCGGAATTTGAGCTTCGAATCGAAAGACGGACAAAATGCCGCTAAACATTTTGCCCGGTGTGTTAACGTCGGGCACTTTTCATTTTTATAATAATAATAATTTCCTTTATCAAATGACAATAGAAAAAAATTGATAGAGACGCAAAAAACATCATGCAGAAGTGTTCATTTATTCGGTATTTATTATGGATAGGATAATAGGACATTTTTCTGGCGACTTTCATTTGACTGTCTGGGTCTATCATCACGGTTTTATAATTGAATGTCAAATAGTTCCTCGTTAAATATTCTAAATATTTCTTTCTTTCTTTCTTTAAATAAATGATTAGCATACTTGTCCCCACTAGCTATACATTCAGACACTGATGTTGTTTGGTATTGTTGTGGTTGTAGTTACTGTTTAGCCCAAGGTCAATGCTGGGCCAGCAAATTTATATTAACAAAAACACGACAGCCGTTATAATAACTACATTTTTGAGATACACATAGATCTACCATAATATTATCAGATATGCTCTTGAGGTTAATAAGACGGTAATATGTCGTATGAGTATGATCCAGATACTATTTTCAGCAGGTTGGATAAGCAGCTAAAGGCTTCATCGCTAGCTCTGTGTGGTTGAGCCGTAGTTATTGCTGTTATTGTTCTCGTTTAATACGTGATCAGCTATGATTCAGCAGATGTATTATCAAAGGCGGTGAAGCCATAACCAACCTGTTATTTTGTATCTCAAGAACTTAGTTGTTAATATATCTTGGTTTATAAATGACAATAGCGTGAGATTTGAGGATTTTTTTTTTCTTATTTTGTATGGCTTTTCTAAGCCAGTTGACCGACCACTTAAGAGTCCCCTACGTTCGTTTCTAGCAGCTATAGCAGTTCTTAGCCTCGGAACATCCAGGATCACAGGTAGTGCAGCCGTAATAATGTAACTCGGAGAATTTCCTTAGTTTGTTTGTATTCAGTAGCAAATTTTAACATATACATGTTGCATTTTCTTTGAATAGTGCAGCAGTCTGTCTCAACTACCCATGGGATCAGCTACTTGTATCTCTTTGCAGGACAAAGGGTCAAAATGAAGTTAAAAGTTCAAGGAATACTACACTTGTCTTTAAATTTTTTTTTATTTGTTTTGATTTTCTAATGCCAACGAAAACTCTGTCACACAGGAATACTCATCATACATATATAGAAGGATAGGGGATATTTTAGGTTGACTGATAAAGAGTGAAAGACAGATGTAATGAAGAAAATAACAGTTGTATGAATGAGTGTATCTCATTGTTGACAATCAGTATGTGCTGGGATAATAAGATAATCAGAGGGGAAAAGGGGTAGCGTTAGTAGGTTGTAAATGAGATAAGACAAATGAAGCCATCTATGTGTAGACTGTCTACTGTGTAAGTGGAGGGGAGAAGGTAAGCATCAACAGGTTATAATGGTATTAGCTATAAAATATTAAGATATAAAAATATTAAAACATTACTGGAAGTACAAGTTTATTAGGAGAAATGAAATATACACACGCACACATATATACGCTCATAAATTTATAATACGTACACACACGCATATATATATATATATATATATATATATATATATATATATATATATATATATATATATATATATATATATATATATATATATAATTCTTTGGATATAATCAGAAAGATAGGGTTCGGGTATACAGGGGAACTAGAAAGAAGTTAGAGAGCGTTATATGTACTGAAACCAGTGGTACCTGCCCTAGATGTTGCAGTAATGACTGGAATGTGATACAAAGAGTTTGTGACAAAACCGACAAATATCAAGGAGTGATGTTTGTAGAGACCACAACCCATGGGGAACTAGCCCGAAGATGTAGGAAAGCTCTGAAGGAGGCCAATCTTAATATTAAGATCGTTGAAAAGCCAGGGAGCTCCATCAGATCACAGCTATGTAGGACGTTCTCCTATGAGAATACCACGCTCGTGCGTCTGTGTATGTGGGAGTGTGTAAGTGTGCGCGTGAGATCATTGGGAGACTGGAAAATACTGGTTGCTACAACGAACAGAAACAATTACGAGAAATTTATTTAATATATTACGGAGATGTACTTGCATAGCACGTGACCTGATCTGAGATCGTATGCTGGAACGAAAACAATTGCAGCGTGGAAGGTGTTTATAAGCCATTTAAAATAACACACAAAAACCGTTAGATTCACTTCAAAATTTTAATTTAAATTGTGAAAATATTTTCGTCGCTTTGAGACCGCGACCTGTTACTGACAAAATTCCGTGCTGCATCTCTGTGTATATATCTATAATATAAATTCAAGTTGGCCGAGTGTTGCATTCTTTCTTGTCTTGAGGTTCACGGCCAAACAGCTGGGTAGATTCGCGTGAAAAATGGCACACATATGGAGACGGGTGCATAGATTGGAACGCGCTTTCTATTGTTTTCTTAGCCCCCCATACTTACTGAGAAAATAGATTAAAACAACCTGCGTGCGTGTATGTAAGTGTGTGTCACTGAAGCCATTCCTACATATATAAACAATAAATAAATAAACTGAATGATAGATTTCATTTATCTCTCTCTCGTTCTTTCTTTCTTTCTCTCTTTCTTTCTTTCTCTCTCTCTTTCTTTCTTTCTCTCTCTCTCTCTCTCTCATATACACATACACCATCAACACTACTCTCTCTGTCGCTCACACCCCATTAAACATACACACTCACACACACACAGACATACGCACGCACATCAATTCTCCCCTCTCACCACAACTTCAAAAGAAGTTCAGTCATAAAACTCGCCATGTATTTTCATTCGCCGGCCACTTCAAAAGATCGCCTTTCCTTTTCACTTGTCCAGCCATTGATCGACAGATAAAACAAACCAACTCCTGCTACCTCGGATTTGCCTTGATACTTCAACAATGGAACTGCGAACGGATATTGTTTACTAAGGATTTCATTAAACTCTTCAGCTACGGGACTAACAACCAATATTACAGTTCTTCTTTGGAAATTCCTTATTTATTCAACGATTTGGTAACTGCTGATAATTTGTTTAAGGATATTCTTTCTTTATTTCTCTCCCTCCGATGATGGAATACTTAGCTTACATGGAAATCCTTGATCAATAGCACTTGCTCCACATGCTTGGCTATTCTAGAAACAGCTGTGTGAGTCTTTACATATTTACTATAACTACACTACACTATGGCTAAATTATAAATTATGAATTAAAGGTTCTAAATTGATAGTACATGTTTTGCTTGTCCACTTTTTCTAATACATATATATAGACATAATACATACGTATAGCTATGTGCAATTTTCGAGCTCCATATCCAGGAGCAAGTTAAACGCTATAGAATTCCTAAATGGTAGTCCTTGTCATTTGGAAGAGAAAACAATCAGAAAAGTAACTGTAAATCTAAAAAAGCAAAATGATATTTCCTGTTGCTTCTCTTCCGTAGAAGTATAACTTACTTAAAGATTATTGCTAATCTGATGATTAAACAACCATAAGGTGGCCGTATATGATTGGCATTATATCCTGTTGTAGCCTTTTAATCGTCAATCTACGTTATTTCTCTACTGTAATTAACTAGTGAGCTCTCTGAAGCCAAATCTTATCATATAAACCACACTAATCCATATCAAAATAAATGTATTATGTCAATTCCAACCTATTGCATTGCTATTCCTCTTCTATTCTATTTCATTAGATTCTATTCTGGAAGTCATTATAACTTACAGAGACTCATTCATCATATTTTGCAATTCTAATTAAGGAAATCAGTAGCAATCCTGTGATTTCTTCATCCGAATGACTTTCCGAATGACTTCCACAATTGGAAGATCCGTATTCTTTTACAGACACCCCGTCAACAGCAGGATCGAATAAAAACCTACTATGTTTAGAAGAATGTTTCTTTGGGCTGACATTCAGAAAGAAAGAGGGGAATCGAGAGATGTGGCAGATACGAAGAGGGCGAAATAAATATGCGGTTGCAACCTCCTTTCGGCACACATTGAGCCAACCCAAGTATGCTGGGAAATGGTGTTTGTGTTGTACTTGTCTCAACTACTACTTGATAACCGATGTTGGTTTCTTTCCGTCTCCGTAACTTAGGGTCCAGCAAAAGAGACAGATAAAATAAGTACAGGACTTAAAACAAGTACTGGGTTCGATCTTCTCAGCTAAACCTGTCAAGGCAATGCTGTAGCATGGCCGCTGTCCCGTGACTGAAAGAAGTGAAAATTATAAAGATTAGATATAAATACAAAAATAAACAAAAACTGAGTGTCACATCATTCGCTATAAAAATATAACAGTCTAAGCAACTGTTTTATAAACCATGAGGTTAGGATGGAGTCCGACGTTGGCAATACAGACTCAGTAACAGAACATAATGATAGCGCTTGTACAAATAGATTATCTAAACATGTCTTCAATGAGAGTTGCTCTCTTCCTCTCCCTCATTTCCTCATCCTCTCTATCTCTCTCCCTCACTTCCTTTTCTCCCTCTCTCCATTTCACTTCCTTTTTCCATTTGTTGGTGCACGCATGGCTGTATGGTCAGATGTCCACTTCCTAAACATGGTTTCTAATTTAGTCCCACTACGTTGCACATTTGTCAAGTGCCTTCTACTATAGCTCCGCGTCAATTGTAGCCTTATGAGTAAATTTGGTCGACAGAAACTGTGTAGAAGCTTGTCTTGTATAAATTCATATGTGTGTGTGTCTGACTTTTGCTTGTTTCCTTAGCTGTGCTCCACTCACTGCTTTTTCGCCTATTTACGTCACCGTAACATAGCGGTTCAGGAAAAGGGACAAGTAGAATAAGTAATAGGTCCTGAAAATAAATACTGTGGTCGATTTATTTGACTAAAACCCTTCAAGGTGGAGCCCTACCAAGGATGCAGTCTATTGACTGAAACAAGTAAAAGATAAAAGGTAAAGCAGATAGAGATCAATAGACAGACGGACAGACAGACAGATAGATAGATAGATAGATAGATAGATAGATAGATAGATAGATAGATAGATAGATAGATAGATAGATAGATTTCAAAGGCAATCTCGAATTTATAACATCTACAAGCTGGTCACAGAACCAATAAGGATGTATCCACTTGGTTACAGAACGGATGAGGATGCATTGTGCTAAGTAAAACAACCCAAATCTCTCTCAACTCACAGCCTCACGTCTTAACAAAAATGGAAACATTACATTACCCAACCAAGTAACTGATATAGAAAAACGTTAGAACGCAATTTATAGTTTGACCATTCAATCAGGGCTGATAGATATATCCCGCTTTGGCAACTTAGGAATCACCATTTTGATCCAGTTGGGTTTTACTCAACTCGAACATCTGTTTTCTCAATCATATTGTTGAAATAGCAATCAATATTCAGACTCAGCGGTCTCGTGGTATAGTTTTGACAATAAATATTGGATAAAAATTTAATATTGCATAACACACCTCAGATTTGAATTAGTTAATTCTATATAAAAGTATATTTCGAGCCACATTTCTAAATATTTTTACAGTTATAATCACTAGAGAATACAAGTTTCATAAGTTCGGACCGTTAATTAATTTATGTTCCTGGATGTGCTGTGTAATTTCTCTCCTACATGAAGGAAATTTAATAAGGTTCTATAAAGCATATGACTATATTAATAATGTATAGGTGAATCTATTTGTAGCCTTACTATCAAATAATTAATTTTAAATAAATTCTATGAATATATATAGGTTTGTGTGAGTACGTATGCGTGTGTAAATTTCAACTATAT
>NC_142939.1:48132904-48150404 GCF_046866305.1 Octopus bimaculoides
GATTTTCATTCTAATTTACTTTCTGTCTACTGAATCATGCGGGAGTGATTTTCCTAATTCTTTGGTATATTTTGGAAATTCACTGTTGTCTTTTAATAGTTGGTTTTTAGCTTTGTGTTATTTTGTCCTTATGTAAACAATCTTGCGTCAATATAGTCAGAATCCACTTTATATTTCATTGCTTCATTTTATATATATGAAAAACAAAAATCGTTTCTCGACGTCTCTTTTCCTCTACCTACATCAGAAGCCATTTTTTCTGTATATGGCTATACTACCTATATCAAGTATAGAGTAGTGAATCGGCATTGCTGTTCATAGATTTCTTTTCTTTCCGTTCTACAATTCTCTGACATTCCCGTTTAATGTAATAAAGCCGTAGAAGTTGCACACACGTGCGCACACGCACAGACAAGCACACACACATATACATACACACATACACACACATATACACACAAATATATACCATATGCTATATATACATGTATATACACACAACTATGTATTAACGTATGAGCAAAAGTATGAATGCATGCATATAATTACATTTCTAGGTTTAAGATAACTTTTCATATTAGTTTCTGGCTTCTCTTATAGACTCTTCTACTTCTCTCTATCTATGCCTGTTGTATTATATCAGATTCATATGCTCCAAAGCATTTGTATGGGTGATCTGGTCTAATTCTCTAATTTTCATATCTGTAGCCATTTTAATGTCTTCAATTTTAGTTAATTTGCCTTAACTCCTAACAGATTTGGTATCTATCTAATGTCATATTCCTTTCCATGAAAAATTGTAGTTGGTTTTTTTTATGAGTTCGAATCTGGTTACGACCAACATTGAATTTCATTACTACGGAATCAATAAAATAGTGTACCAGTCTAATACCATGATCGATGGTACCTATTAATCACCTCTCCTCTAAATTGCTAGTATTTCTTCCGACTTCAGTTTCTGAGTTCAAATCCTATCGAACTCGACTTTGCATTTCATCCTTTCGGGAGGTTTCGGGACCTTTTCGGGACCGATAAAATAAGTACCAGATTTGCGGTGGAGTCAATGTAATTTACTAAATCTCTCTCCAAATGTCAAACTTTGTGCCTCGGAAGAAAAGAAAGCCGGTGAGCTGGAAGAATCGTTAGCACGCCCGAACAAAATTCATGGTGCGATTTATTCTGGCTCTTTACGTTCAGAGTTCAAATCCCACTGCATTCGACATTACCTTTCATCTTTTCGGGGTCGATAAAATAAGTACTAGTCAGGTTTTGAGGTCGATGTAATCGAATAGCCCCCTCCACCTAGAATTCCAAGACTTGTGCCTATAGCAGAAAGAATTGCTGCTGCTGCTCTTGTTTTTGTTCGTGTTGCTGTTGCTCTTAAAATGGCAAACTGGCAGCATTGATAGCAACGTGGACCAAATGCATGACATCATTTCGCCTGACTTTGAGTTCTTGAGTTCAAATTCTGCCGTGGTAGATTTTGCCTTTCATCTTTTCGTGGTCGATGAAATAAGTACCATTTAATTCCTGTGATCAATGCAATCAACTTCTTCCTTCCCTGAAAATTACTGACCTTGTGCGAAATTAAGAAAAAAATTATAATTATTATTATCACCTTCATCGTTACCATCATAATTAATGATTTTAACAAAGAGGTTGTGTTTACATAAATAATCTTCATCCAGGTGTAGGAAACTCAAAAGGGTGAGTGTCGTGGATTTGATTAACAATCCATCGATCATTGGAGAGTTTCCCAAAAATCAGGGTTTTTATAACTGCTCATACACGAATTCTAGAACCGTACTTCGTGAAAGATTTCTCTAATGAAAGTTCAGAATTCGTATATGGGCAGTAATTTTTATCCAATGAGAAATCAATAATTTCTCCTATTTGGGCAAACGAACCTATGTTCTTTCTCCGCCTCTTATGAGTTTGCTACACAGGGATCGAACAATATCTTTTGTTTCCTATGCAATATGAAATGCAAACGGTGTTACTTATTTAAATGGAAGGGACGAGATGAGAAAGTGTAATTTGAGTCCCGGTGCGATTTGAACTCAAGACCTCATCGTAAGAAACTAAATACTGCAATGTATCTAATTATAAACGATATCTATTCATTTATCTTTTTCACTTGTTGATAAACCCAGCAAACAATTGATCCCAAGTTAATGAGACATTTTCAAATTTAGTTTGTAATTAAGGAAAATCACTTCGACCTGGAATCGAACCCAAGTTGCACGTACAAATCATCAATTCTTTATCTTCAATGTTATAAAGCGGTCACTTTGTTATTTAGTTTTGTTCACCGCTCCTTTACGGCAGAAGATAAAATAAATCCATTGAGTGACAGCGAAGTCAAATGGGATGAAATGAAACAGATTAAGACATATTCGACGGATTAAATAAAGATAACAAAGATAAAAGAATAAAAAAAAGAATATGATTTAAAAAGTATTTTAAAAAACTAGGAGTGATGATTGTAATGAATGAATTAGTAGAAAAGGAGCGACGAAAATTGAAAATCCCTCCGGGGAAATACTTAACAAGGTTTTATATCATTAGGGATAGTGTTTTGTTCGTTTGTTTTAAAGAAGGGAGCGGGAAATTGAGCTTGTGTACCGGATTAATGGGTCCCTCTGACATTCATTAATCGTGGCATTTCACTTTAAATATTTACAAAGAGATTATTGAAAGAGAAAAATATGAAAAATAACAATAATTGCGATCATAAACACAAGGCCACGAGTTTTATGAAGGTGTGTTGTCAATAATGTCGGATGCCAGTATTTAACAAGTATGTTTCTTTTTATCGACTCTGAGCGGACAGAGTAAACAATACCAGGATTTGAACTCAAAGAACATAACGAAATAACAGTCTTTCCACCGCTCTATTAATTCTCACTTAGGCATGTAACACACAGTTCGTTTCGCTGATGCTATAGTTGATAATATTGGTTCCAAATTAAGACGGCTAGCTAGCAGAAAATTTAGCACGCCAGGCGAATTACTTAACGGTATTTCGTCTGTCTTTACGTTTTGAGTTCAAATTCCACCGAGGTCGACTTTACCTTTCATCCGTTCGGGATCGCTAAATTAAGTAGCAGTTGCGTACTGAGGTTAATCTAATCGACTGCCCCCTCCCCCAAAATTTCAGGCCTTGTGCCTAGAGTAGAACAGAATATTAGTTTCAAATTTTGGCACAACGCTAGCAAACTCGGAGAAAGGGGTAAGTCGATTACATCGACACCAGTATTCAATTGGTACTTATTTTCTCGACCCCGAGAGGATGAAAAGTAAAGTCGACCTCAGCGGCATTTGACCTTAGAGATGGACTAAATGGTGCTAAGAATTTTGCCCGGCGTGCTAACGACATAGTTTCTAATATTCACTCAAAAATATGATTTGTACTTTATACTATCGATTGCAGAAAAGTAAATACACACACATGAGCATTAGGCAATTTGAATTCAGAAAATAATAAATGGACATAGCTAAATGCAACAAGATATTCTGCCTACTGATCTGAAAATTATCCAAGTTCAGTTCTTTGATACTATTAGGGGAGAAAATCGCACATCTTGGAGAACGGGATGGCCGATCAAATCGACTCCTTGATAGATATTTAATTTTATCGAATCACAATGATTAATTGGAGAAATTGATCTCGGTGGTATTTGAACTCAGGACTTAAAAAACCAGAACAAACACTGCTAAATTTATTTATGACGCTATAAAACTTTTGTCAATCCATCACCCTAAGTAGCAGCCTCAATTACGATTTCATACATAGACTCAAAGCAGGATCTTTTGGGCTGAAGTAACAGTCAATAGTATCACTCCTAGCGCTTGGTCGTGGAATATTTTATCACTCCTAAAATGATGAAATACAACTTTGTCTTCGGCGGGATTTGATCTCTGAATGTAAACGGCTATTTCTAAATACCGAAAGGCATTTTCCGTTGCTAATCTTAATCCGGATCGACAGCTAAGTATCTTAATTAGTTTATGCGGTTGTTTTTTTTTTATGTGGACACTCCTGTGTTGGTGGTTATGTTGTTAATCATCATTAGTATTGTTTATGACAAATAAGATCCTGTAGATTATTCATAGCATTAAATTTGCGATATCAACGATGAACTATTGATGACAGCCTCCACACGGTAACAGAACAGTTGAAAATACATGTATTCCGTACTTTTTCTCCAGTTTAATGGCTATCGATTATTAAAATGAAATATTGAACATAATTTAACCAAAATCTTTCTTCATCATTGCGATGTCGCTCCACTGCATCGCCCGCTTCATTTCTAACATGAATAGTATTTGTTAATATTCTTTACCTTCTAGGCGGCGAGTTGATAGAACCGTTAGCATACCGAGAGTACTACTTCGAGACATTTTATCTGTCTTTTCATGCTGAGTTCAAATTCTGCCGAAGTTGGCTTTTCCTTTCATTCCTTTTTTGCAAGATTTTAGCTTCACTTCCCTTAAGTCTCAATGACTATCAAGAGAGGCATTAATATCGTAGTATCCCCATCTCTTTAAATTTCATTGCAATAACATTGTTACCGATCTCTAGTCTAAGCTCGATGTCTTCATAGTTAGAAGATCCAATCAGTAGAGAATTTGAAGAAAATAGTAACGGTAAAAATCCTTAATTATTTCTCAGTTGAAATTCCAGCATATTCCACTAGAATTTTCCATGAGTTTTATCCCATTTAGAGCTGATAAGAAAAATGTACAAGTAATATACTAACTTTGTATTTAATACATTGTACTCCTTATGTCTTCAAATGTATTACCTTGATCCAGGGTAAGGAATCTTTGTTAATGAGGCGCTGTAGAAAGAATTTGGTGACGAATCATTTTAGCTTCGTCCAGTTAGGAGTCCCAAATGTTACTATTTCCTTTGCAGGAAAGTATCACATAAGACGTGATACTTATGAGTTGATATACAATTTTGTACAGTATTATATGCATTGCACTATAGTACAGGAAATTGGAATAAAGTGCCCAGTAGAACTATTGTAAAAGGTTTGTCTCCTTAGCATGGCCAGAATAATCAGGAGTATTAGCTGAAAAGAACGAATAGCATGGTACCGTAGGCTGCAGGTAGTAAACCCGCTACGCATGCAAGACTCCAGGAGTTCTAACAAAACCTGTGATAAAAAGAAAATAATAATAATAATAATAATAATGATGATGATAATAATAATAATAATACTAATAATAATAATAATAATAATAATAATAAACCTTTCTACTACAGTCAAAGGCCTGAAATTAGTTGGGGTTTTTTTGCGGGGGGGGGCGTCAGTCATGAAATTATTGTTTACCTGACAAAACCGCAATCTGCCTATGTCATGTAGACTTCACAAAGTGCTTTGCATTTCATGATTCCTTATAATATCCAAAATCCCAATTTTCAAAGACGAGAATGGATATTCTTTTCGACACTAGGCACAGGGCCCGAAATCTTTGGGGTGGGGGCCAGTCGATTATATCAACCCCAGTACGCAATTGGTACTTAATTTATCGACCCCGAAAGGATAAAAAGCAAAGTCGACCTCGGCGGAATTTGAACTCAGAACGTAAAGACAGACGAAATACCGCTAACTATTTCGCCTGGCGTGCTAACGATTCTGCCAGCTCACCGCCTTAAGACGAGAATGGATGTTACTAGATGAATCCACCCGGTTACATGACTGGGACGTTCTGATTTCTTCGATCTTGACTGTAGGAAAGATGAATGTCAATCTATCTGTTACTGAATATAAGAAAAGTTCTCACATTTGCGTTACTGTTCGAACCCCAGCATCCGAAGAAACCTGACTTTAGTAAGAAGCGAGGCCTATGTGTATTACCAGAGATATGTAATCGAGTTATACTTTAATATATTACTGGCGTATTTTAGTATACATATTTTGTGGAGAAACAGAGAAAATTAACTGAAACATGATAAAAATAACACCAACTTAATACGTTATATACTGTTGGGATAATACGGTTACAGATATGTATATGTGTAGTTTATGTATATGTTAATGTGCGTGTGAGCGCGTATGGGGTTTCTGCATGTATTTGTGTGTATCATGATCATGACTGTAGAGGTGCAGTACCTCTGTGTATATGTATGTGCACGAGTGCACACTCACCTGCAATCGCTGTAAAATGAATACATATATCTCACGTGTTTTGTCTTATGTATATCTGTATATATATGATTATTGTATATACGTGTGTTTTTATATATACATACATACAGGTGTATACATATATATATATATATATATATATATATATATATATATAAACTAGATACGACTTCGGTTGCATATATTTATTATGTGTGGTCGCAGAATATGCATATATGTACATATAGAACACATACATACACATAATATACATGCATACATATATATATACATTCACATACATCTATATGTAAATGTGTGTACGTGTGTGTGTGTGTATGTATGAGTGTGTTTGTGTGTATGTGTGTATGTGTGTGTGTGTCTGTTTATGTATGTATTTATGCACACATATGTTCCCAAATTATCATGTTTTCCCCGGGGATTTTGCACGTTGCCTCCATATTATTTATTAACTTTAGGGCAGTTGTATTTTTTATGTTTTCCTCTGAAGTTTCACTGAAGTTTTTCATTACTTCGTTGACTGGCTTCAGGGTATAATACATATATTTATATATATTTTCTCGATGTATTCCGTATATATTATTTTCAAATATTTTAACAATATACAATATAACAAATATGTAAGATGCAGTTAGCTTTTTAGGCGTTTTTCACTTCTACGTATATGGATATTTCTCTTACATCTGCTTATACAGAGAAAATACTAATAATGATTTCGATAATTGCAGTTTTAAACACGAAATTTTAAATCTCATTTCTAATGTGTTGTTGTCCTTATTAATAATATTATTTTTATGCACCATAATAATCATTTCACTCTTCCACTGTTTTACTCTTCCGTTCCACTGGATCAACTTAACGAATCATTACAATTCTAATAACGCAGGAGCTATTTTGACGTCGCTCGAGGTGCTAGAAATATATCCAACAACTTACCTACGAATCAAAACTTGGAGTCTTAAGTAAGGAAAAAACATACACAATACCATCGTCATATAGATTCCTCAAGGGGTATTTAATCGGAGTTGTTAAGATATAAGATTGACTTCCGTGCTGCGATTGTCCCGGTGCTCTTAGCTTGAATCCCACCAAATTAAACGCTGTTTCTTAAAATGTACCAGCCTTCTCTTCGAAGAATGTTAGTGTATGTTTCTATTCAGAATATACCTTGCTATCCCTGTATGATGCAGTGGAACATTCTACGTGATATTTAAAGCATTTAAACTACAGGTTTAAAGCCCAGATTGTGAAATTTGACAGATTCGTAAACATTTTGTTATTCTCCTTGTACATAGCTTCCCACATGGACAAACCTCACCAACAAATCTTATATACCCCTAAAACTGTAGTTCTGACATCGACGCTTATTCTTACTCTAACACGTTATTTAACTGACCAGATATCTGTCAGATAGGTCTAAATTAAGGGGAATATTTAAGAAGACATACAATTGCACTGAAAAAGGGTTTACCTATTTCCTTCCTTTAACAATGATTGCTTACATCATCTGTTGATTGCTTGATTGTTTGTTCCCTAGCCGAAAATAATAACGAAAGCATCAGAGTATTATTCTTTGATAAATTTCCTTGAATGATATCCAAATAATCAGAAAGGACTACCTTTAATAGACATGTTACGTGTTTGGTGGACTATGGCTTATAAGAAAATAAAAGTTCACTTCGTGAAACAGAGAATGTAATAGAAATATAGTAACACACACACCTGCGTAGTAATAGAAGTTTCCAAAATGAACTCCTTTATGCGGTCACCAAATGTGCTAGATATAGTAGTCACACCATCCTTACGTTATAACTTACCATTATTAACAACATAATTCTTTTTAATCATAAAACGACAGGCAGATCACGGTTGGGATAGCTTCGATCATAGGTGTGCTCCATCGACGTTAATCTACCGAAAGTTCAAAATCCAAAGAATTTGGGTGCGTGGGTGGAGGTATGGGGCATGTAAGCTGGAAGGGATATTCATGTGTGGGGGTGTATGTGTGTGTGTATATATGTGAGCATGTATATACGAGTGAATGTGTGTATGTATGTGTATTTGTATACATATAGATTTATATATATATGTATGTATGCATATAGATGTGTGTGTGCATGTGTATATATATATAGAGAGAGAGAGGAAGAGAAAGAGTAGTGTGGGTACATGTGAAGTGGATGGGATATTTATGTGTGGGTATGTATGTGTATTTGTATGTATATACATGTGCATGTGTATGAGATAGACTTGTACAATGAGTGAGTTCTGGGAGGTGAAATGTTTGATCGTGTGCATGCTGTCTTGAATCTGTCTTGAATCTGTCTTCAATATGTATGTGTATATATGTGTATATGTGTGTAGGAGAGATATTTAAAACACAGAATACACAAGATTTTGAGTACTTTTAGCAAGCAGCTTGGGTCACATTTTTGTCCAACGGGCCAGCTGCTTATATCAATGTTTATGAAGAAATCTCAGTTGTTTAGCGAGGAATGAGACAAAGCACAAATTATTTCTAAGATGGTTGCTTTGATGACAAGCTTGTCCAAAAATATCTAGTTGCTTTTTTAACTTCAATACATTTTTGGTTTTAATCTGTAACTGTTGACTGGTTTTAATGAACGTGTGTTTTGTGTTTTCTCTATACATTTGTGCCTGTGTGTCTGTGCTGTAATTGTTTAAAAGTTATTTTTCCAAGAATTTGCTTTAATAACATCATTAACATCATTAATATCACATGATATCTTGGTTCATCAAGAGAAGTCATTTTCTAATAAAATTTTCAGTGTCTCTATAAATACAGGTCTTATGCGGTTAATTGTGAAGTAAATTTTGGACCATGCCTTGAGCATTTTTAACATGGGAAATCTTGAACTTGCTGTTTCCGCAGCCTTCTAGATGTTCGCTCGGTTGGATTCTCTGTAATTCCGGTTGGTTCAGAACGCATCAGCAGCAGATTCCGACAATCAACAGCCGTCTACTCACCGCTTCAGTAGTCTTGCTACAACAACGACAACTAGCACATTTCCAATACATCAATTCAAACATCGATATTATATTAGACTAGCAGATTCTCTTCATTTCAAAAACAACAACAACGTTGACGAAGCAATTCGCTGAAGAATAACAGACTTGTTATTTCCAGTCTTCGAATTAAATACATTTCAAAAGTTATTCTTCCCACATTAATTCTACCTTCAAACTGGTATCTTTATTTCTGTTTTGTTTGGTTTATTTTTAAGAAAGTTTTGCTGTAAATTTTTATTGTATCTCATAAGAGTTCTCTGCAGTTTGCTGTTTTCCTCTACTTATTTACAATCGTTGTATTATGTTAAATATGAATAAACAGTCCGAAGAATGACATTATCATCTGCTGTGTCGAAGATATATCCACCATACAAATAGTTATGTTGTGTAAATGACAAGTTGGTAAATTATGTATTAGATAACATTATTCATACCATCCAAATATTTTCATTTTGAGTTTAACATATTCTAAATATTATAATTTTCTTTGAGTTGAATTGATTCTTGCTTCATGCTTTATTCAATCTGATGTCTCTTCTACAAAATATTATTAGCTACTGGAGTCCATTGAGACTTACATGAATAACTTGTAGAATTTTGTTCAGATGAAGTTTTAGAGTGTAAAAAAAAAAAAAAAAAAAACATGTATTCCAACTTTACTCATTTTTTGGAGTTAATATCAGCATATCTTCAATGGAAGCTGTAGTCCCTCCATTACTTACCCGTCTATTGAAAAATTCTACGCGTTAATAATTGTCGAAAAGCGAAACATGAGATATTGTAAACCAATTTAAATTATTTACTTCACGGAAAACTTGACTGAGTACTTTCTGTTGACTTCTGTTAACTCTTCATTCACATTTCGATGTATTTTAACAAATATACATGTGTATGTACATATATGTTTTAAGTATATACCTGTATGTGCATATTTACCTCGTAGGTCTTGAGTATGTCTTAAAATTTCGAACCTCGATACTTAAAGTTCTTTATCCTAAAATAATCGATACAGAGGAACCTGGAAGCGTTCTTCCCATTAACTCAATTTCTCTACACTTTTACTTCTTTGTCCCAGTTCGTCCGGGTCCGTTTATATTCCGCTTCACGTGGCCAACTCTTTATAGTTAAAATGCGTGCGAGTCTGCCAGTTTCTACATTGACTGATAAAGCGATTGTTCACATAAACAACTATATATTCAGGAAGATACATACACGTATGTTTTATTCGTGCGGTGTATTTGAGGTTCATTCTTACTACATGTTTATTTCCCGTAGCATTGGTTTTAGCCCCAAATAGTTTCTAATTACTAGCAGAACACTTTCAACGAACAAATACCTCAATAAACGAATCAAAATGAATGTCTAGTTTCCACGCGCACACAGTAACACAGACGCCACAAACACAACGCAAACACACACACACATATGTATATACATACATACATATATATACACATATATATATATATATATATATATATATATATATATATATATATATAAAGAGAGAGAGACTCACGTGCACACGCATATATACATTCACATTCACACAGACAGTACGCCATATAATCTGGTAAATCTAATTAGGTGCCATGTTTAATCACCAAATTAAAAGTGGATAATACTCATTGTTTGGTAGACTTACTGCTTCAATGTTGAATGGTTTCAGCCAATCTATTGGAAATCAATTGAAGTCATTACTATTAAGATTACCATTCTCTGTTGAATTAGACAACCTACCCAGGTGGAGGCTGGTGCCTTTGTTGATATTCATGTTATTGTTGTTTTTTTTGTTTTTTTTTTGCTAACATCCATAGCAATATTAGAGTATATATTCTCTACGTCGCTACTTTAACTTTTAAAAATAATAGCGAAATCTCCTTCAAACCTGTCCTCGTTTTATTTAAAAACGACACATCGAGTGCACCACCCCTAGAAAAAGGAGTGGGTGTTCACATTTACAATATCGTTCAATCTAAAGGGTAACATACGGGTACATTAAGAAATATTTACATAAAGTTGAAACTATTTAGTGAGACTTGGTCGTATATGTTAATTACAGGTCTCTTTACTAATTAGTAACGAACGAATAGTTAGTGTTCAGACAACATGGCTAGCGTAGTCTTGTGTGTGTGTGTGTGTGTGTGTGTGTGTGTGTGTGTGTGTGTGTGTGTGTGTGCGTGCGCGCGTTAGTTGTTCAGATCCTGTCAATGTCGACTTTGCCTTTAAGACCTACAACGCCGATAAAATAAAATACTAGCGAACTAATTAGCTTGAAACAGTCAACTCTAAGCCCTACTCACAAGATTGTGGTGTTCTGTCTATTTTAGAAATTTTGCTATTTTCTACAGTAGTAGTAGTAGTAACCGCAGGAAGAGGAGGTAGTGGAGGAGATAAACGGTAGGAGGAGAAAGAAGGGGGCGAAGTCGAAGAGAAGGAGGAAGAAGGGAGGAGGAAAAAGAAGAGGAAGTAGAAGACGGAAAGGAAGAGGTTGTGATTATGGTCTCTCCCAACATTGACTCCCCTCGTCTCTCTAACGCCTGAGTGGGAGTGACCGTCTCCAGGTGCCCATCGGTCATTAGATATTCGATTCGATCTGGTTCGTGTAATGTTTCTTCTGTTCGGGTAACACCAAGTCAAATTTTGAATGTTGCTATGTGGGAAAAGGATACCCCGATGATGGGGCCATATCAAGCAGACTGTCAGCACCCTGTTTCGCCATTCTCATTGATGTTGCTAGAAAACTTTCTTTCCGTTGTTGTCATTTCCCTCCTTTGGTGAAACTTAACTCTGTCCGATTTTTCCTACAATCTTCACATATTCCAAAATACTATTTTTGCTTTCCAATATGCCAAGAATTTCTTCTCGTCAATGGCTCTCTTTCAGCTTTTTTCGCCGACGTTCACGCAAAACGAAAAAAATTCAGATGCTACTGGTAGAACATCACTTATGTCTATCGATTTTGTTCCTGTTTCTGTAGCAAACGTATTTTCAAGTGATAGTGCTGTAAGTCATGTGCACACCTCACCCACCCAAACTGTCTGACAAACTGCTTTTCTATCATTTAATCTGTTCAGAATGGGTGACTCTAAGATCAGACAAAGATCTTGATGTAACAACTTTCAGTCACTGAAACATTCATGTTTCTCGTTCAATACGGGTCAACCTCGTTCATCCTTTTTCACCTGCAGCGATGGTAGTACATTATACACTCGGTATTATTTGCGTATAACCATGGCACCTATTCAACCAATTTCATAAACTGAGCCTATTGATAACTTCTTAAAGTGGCTAAGAGGATATGAAACAGAAAACGTTTGCTCCGAGAGCTTCTAGTATCTCAATATCTGGTCATACAAATGCCATGAACGTCTGAATGAAATCAATATATATTCATTATAGTTTCTTTATATTTCTTTATAAAATGGTTATCATAACGAAACACCTCATTAATGTAATAAAGTCATAAAATTCGTTTAGAAAAATTTGTGAAGATATTTAAAATTATCTCCGTAAAGATTGAATATAAAAGAATATAATTCAGGGAGAAGAAATGAAAAAAGAGTATATAATCAAAAAGATATTTGAAAAATTTAGAGTGGAAACTTTATTAATTAATAAAGAGTTGTTATTATGCTAATATGATTACAAATGCATATTGAGTAATACTAGTTTTTAGTTAAGGTTTATCTTGCTCTCACTGATTTTTGTTCATAATGAAGTTCAACAGGCATGTGATAAAAAACAATAACAACACATGCTTGAATGCCATTCCATTCTCTTACAAACAGATAAGAACTTCGAAATTTAAGAAAATTCATTTAGAAATGTCGAGATTAAATAGTCTAGAATATTTCTGAATTAATGAATTAACTAATTTACTAAAAACAGAAGATGGTAGTTGATACAAGTTACTGAATAATCAGTGAAATATTAAAATTGGAAACAATAGCGGTCAAGATAATACACCCGTTTATCGAATGGAGGGCCCTATGTGGGTGGGTATTCTGAATCGGATGGATGTTAGTGTGTGAGTGAATCAGCGAAAACTTCTCACAGGAATTAAACTAGTAAAATATTATATAAAACAAAGAAATAGTAGAAAAAAGAAAAGGAGGTGGGGGAAATTCTAGCTATAAGCGTCTTTAGAGATGGCATGTGGAATAGTAGTTGCGGCTATTAATAACCAGCCCGACTCTGATCAAACACACGAAATACAATGAACGACGTTACAGCTATGACCCTCCCATTTTTTGTCTGTCACGTACCATCCAGAATTACATGATATTAGACCGGACTTTAATTATTATTTCTTGCAGGTCAATTGTTTATGCGGATGGTCCTTGACCAAGTGAATTTCTAGCTTACGATAGTAATATCTGATCGAGGTTCGTCGAAATTAACTGACGGGGTTGTGACAGATAGCAGAACCTATCCCAGACTATGATAAGCGTTGCAGGGAACATAATGTTGCGCCATAGCAAACGTTAATTCATTAATTAATTAATTTCTCGTTACACAGATTCGATAGGACAACTTCAAAACCATTTCTTAACTTAGTAACAATAATGACTAAATTCTCCTTTTTTTCATTTGAAGGGGAAAGATTCCATGGCATAATGTGATTCTGAACTGATGCATGAAGAAAAAATGGAATGGTCGCGGCAGTATATATCTATGCGTTTGTGTACGTGCACGCATATGTGTGTATATATATATATATATATATATATATATATATATATATATATATATATAGATGTATGTATGTATGTATGTATGTATGTATGTATGTATGAAGATGTTGATATGTAGATATATAAATATATATATACACAAGTGTATGTGGGAAGGAGAGAGAGCGAGAAAGATATACGTCCATATTATTTATGTGTGTATATATATATATATATATGTATCAATATATGGTAGATGACTTTTTAATGGTTCCTAATTTAGGAACAAACAAATCCAGTGAATTTAAATGAAGGGGTTTAGTCGAAATCACTAACCCCAACAATTTTCTGGTACTTTTTTTAACTAACTCGGTAAGAATGAAAGTCACGGCTTACTTTGGTTAAAGAGTCCTGACAAATGAGGCAAGACGTTATGATAATTATATCAATTCTGTCAACTATAGACACAAATCCTGAAATTTAGAGTGAGAGGTATAGTTGATTACTTCGACACTAGTGTTCAAATGGTACTTATTTTATCGAACTCCGACGGGAGGTAAGGTAAGGTCGACCCCGGTAGAATTTGAACTCAGAACGTAAAGGCGAAAGAAATACCGCTAAGCATTTTGTCCGGAGTGTTAACGATGCTACCAGCTCACCGCCTTTGATGACAAAAGCACACTTTAAATAAGATCCATAACATCGATAATATTATTTATAATAATCAAATTGATTCTGTCGCCAGGCAAATCAACAAACGAAGAGTGATTCCCACCAACTTCATTTAAGGTGTTTTACGCAATATTTCCCCGCTTCATTAAACTCGGGTGAGGAATAGAATTTTAACATTGATTTTAATCGTTGATGTTGCCATACCGCTTGGAGCTAAATCATCAACCAGTTTAAGCTCCGGCCTTTTGAAAGTAAGGATGATGACATAGTTAGAATACAACATATGTCAACGGGAATCCAAGGACGTTACTCACTCTCACTATTCCTTCTTCAATAACGTTTATTGTTATCAATTATGTATCTGCGTAAATCTATTTTGTTCTTAGCATCGTTCGCTGAAAAATCCAGTTCAATCCGAAGATAACAAGTTGCATTTGATAAAATAGCTAACGACATAAAATATTCGCTTCCGTGATTTGCTAGAAAAGAACATGTAGCACAAAGAACAGTTAAGCACCAACCTATTATGTTACATGAGCATTATATATATTCTTCTTAACGAGGTATTATATATGTGTGTCATATATGGAGCTTAATTTAATTGTAGTTAATCTAAGAGGAAATATATATACACTTGGAATTCGGTGAGTCAGGAAAAACGGAAGATAATACATCCATAAAAGTTGCAGATATAATAAACTTACATAAACTTAATTTGTAATTTTCGTGATTCTTGTTAGAGAAAGAGAAAGACATAGCGACAAAGCTGTCGTCTGGTTGCAATCAAATTGGCTTGCAAATATGTATCACGAAATATTTCTCACTAATTTATCTTCATTAATAATACAAAATTAAATTTGTTTCATTAATAATCCAAAATTGCAGAATGCTGAACAGTATTCTTACACTACAGCTGGTTTACCTTCCATATATCCTTCATACCATCCTTCCTTCCTCATTTCCTTCGTTTCTTTCCTTCCGTTTACTGCTTTCATTCGCATTATCCATTCATTTATATATCTATTCATTCTCAGGTGTAAAACTTTAGTGTAATTCTCAATCTGTTGTCACGGCATAAGAACCAATGAATATACACATATATTTTATCGTGGCAACTCTTGTATTCTCTTTGTACAAGGCTCTCACATACACTTGCGGAGTGGGTCACGTTTTCCACTCTCTTTCCACAGAGTCCTCATTTCTGGGTGTCAGAAGTTTTATAAATGTTATACTTCACTGACTTGCTAGCGAGAGCCTGGTCTTGAGCAGCAATGGTCAGGCTTTCGGTGATACGCTTCGAATCACCTCGCTCAAACCATGCACACAATGTTGCATTATCCTTAACGTCCCGTGTATTCCTTTCAAACTGTCTATGCATTCTCATTTCTACATCATTCCCGTTACAGTCCCACTGCGTGACACTTGGAAAGCAACTTCTACGATATCCCGGGCCGACTAAAACCTTGTGATTGGATTTTGTGGACGGGAAATAACACACACACATATATATGTATATGCATATATATGTATATGTATTTATATATGTATATCTATATGTACACGCGCGCGCGCGCACGCACACATATTTACATGCATGTATGCTTGTATGTTTATGTACTTTTGTGTGTTAGTGTCTTTGTGTTTCTCTTTGCTCCCTTCCAACACTTGACATCCACACTCGGTTTCTTTGTATCTGTAACTTAGCAGTTCAGCAAAAGAGACCGACACAATAAGTAATGGATCGAGTCATTCAAGTAAAAACCCTTCGAGACAGTGTCTTATCATAGCTGCATTCCAATGACTGAAACAAGGAAGATATATGAGACGCATAGACACAAACACGCGTAAACATATAAGCATATACATACATATATACATTAATATTGTATATTCCTTTGACAAATTGTAGCCAGTGTGAGAAGACGTATGCCAATGCAAAAGCTGATTATTCATAGCTCTCTGCACATGAAGATTGTATCTGAACTTCCGCCTAATTAGAAGTCATTAGCCTAAAAGCTTAAGACTTAAAAGTTTCACTTGCTGATTTGACAAACCATTTAGCTATTTGACCCTGATATCATTATTTCGGAATATGGATAAGTATGTTTGAAACACATCCATGGGTGTTTTGTTTGTTTGTTGCTTATTTTTCTTTTTTATTATTATTTTATAATCGCATTAAATATATTCCATTTTAACTTATTAAATCCATAATGGCTCAAATAGAAACACACGCTCTCACACAGGAACACACATACATATAAATTAACTTTACAACTTCCACAGTTTATTATATTTATCGTCTGATGTATTGCAGACAACCAATGGAGCCCACTTGGAAGTGTTCAGATGATTCTATTAAAAACTTTATTTGTTGCTCATAAACTCTGCTGAGTTATCCTCATCTTTTATCTTTTACCTTTTCTCTCTTTTAGTCAAATTGTAAACATAATTTATTGGCAACTTGTATATACATCACATAACATAACACGCATATATATATATATATATATATATATATATATATATATATATATATATATATATATATATATACAGGCTTCCATACAGTATTTAAGTCTAACAGATTCATTCATACTAATCTGTACATCCGGAGTTACAATAGAGCACAAGGTAAGATGCCACACTCTGGACTAAACTGGAAATAAAAGGGGGCTTTCGGATGTGAATTTTTAACTATGTCTTCTAAAATTTTTATTAATGTGTTTTTTTTTTGTTTGGTTGGTACGAATTTGTTTGTTTGATATAGAATATGTTTGAGTGAGCAAATATAACAGTGATAGAATGAAAAAATAGAAATCATATGTATGTATGTTTGTATGTATGTACGAGTGTTAGAGCTACTTGTGTTTCAGTATAAAACATAATCGGACCTCCTAAATGTTTAGCTGGTAACAGAGGTGAAATTAAGTTTGGGACCCCTGACGTAACAGCTTCGTC
>NC_142939.1:48157904-48160404 GCF_046866305.1 Octopus bimaculoides
AAAAATACAAGCCATAGCATCAAGAGTTAGATACAGAACACAGGTTATATATTGTGGATACTAGAAGTTAACTCAAATGCAATTTTAGTATATTCAAGATGTTATCCGTTATAGGCTTATTGTTATTATGTAGCTTTGTTGCCTCGTACAAAAACCGCACAATTGTTCCACCGATATCATTTTCTTTAGACTGTGAAGCCCGAGAAGTTTCTGATACATTAGTGGTCTTGCAAATGCTATTGTTCAAAGCTCAATATAAATGACAATGAAAGGAATGTGATAAAACTGAATAAAAATGAGACAAACATTGCACACTGCAATGTCTTCAACTACTGGAGTAGAAGCCGCCATATTGCAATCATTTTGGTATGAGGCAATTTTGACAAAAATAATCTGTTGCTAGCTTGTTCAGTTACATAAATGTGCGTGTGTGTGTATGAGTGTGTTCTCTGTATGCGTATACATATATATCTATATCTCTATCTATCATCTATCTATCAATATATATATATATATATATATATATATATATATATATATATATATATATATATATATATATAGAGAGAGAGAGAGAGAGAGAGAGAGAGAGAGAGAGAGAGAGAGAGAGAGAGCAACCGATAAACATTCATACAAACACATACTCATACTCGCACATATACACGGTTCCTCAATAAATGTTTACACACTTTAACAGCTGGAAACTCACTGAAACTCACTGGATATTCGTTTCTTTCTAGATTTAACCCATTAGAGGCAATGAAGCGTGTCAGACTAACTTTGATGAAAGGAAAATTTTCCTAAAGTGTTACTGGAAGTTTGAAAATGTAGTCGAAGTGCAGAGACAATTTAGAAGGGAGGCTCAAACCAATCCGCATGTGCGAATTACAATCACTTGAGTTAAAGATAAGTTTGAAGTTTAGAATGTCCACAAGAAATGTTCCGAAAGGCCGCAGACGTGGGTGGGCCAAACGAACCAAGACACTTTACTAGAAACGTATTACTAGAATTCAGAAAAAAATCTCTGCGGCAAACGTGTCGTTAGATAGAAATTTTAAAACGAAGCGTCCAACGTATTTTGAAGAACCATTGTAAGAGTTACATTCCATGAATAGCTCATGCTTTCAATGAAGTTGATCCGCGCCGAAAAATGGAGCTTTGTGAGTTGCCAAGATGTGTAGAAGATGCACACTTTCCAACAAAGATAATTCGAGGAATGATGAAGCTACACTTGAACATTTCAATTAGATGGCCACCGTTTACCGCCACTGGAGGTCGAGAATCCACATATTACGGAAGAACATTATGTTAATTTACTAGTAGTTACAGTATGGTTCGGCTTACCATCAAAGAAATTAATTAAACCATTTACTCTTGGCTAGTCCTACTTGCTTCAACTTGCTGCGACAGTCTGCCATGCTAAGGAGATTTTGAACACGTGTAATTTTATCTCCAACAGGATATTGGACACCTACACTACGATAGTAATATCAGGACCGACTTTGATGTGATTTTATCAAACTGGTGGATTACACAAAATAGTTTAGTGGAATAATGTCCTTGTTATCTTGACCGCCACACCACTACACATTTAAAGGGGATAATTAAAAGATTGAGATTTATCTGTGGGCAGCCATTTAAACGAGAAGGCACACAAAAAAACCAAGCTAAATGCTTCTTGCTGTTTGCGATTCCATTGCTTCGTCTATTGAGGAATGCCTGGACCAGAACGGTCATAAGTTTGAAAACAATTGCTCATTAAATTAGAAAACTAAACTCTGTAGATTCTATTAAATTTTGAAAATATGTATTTTAATTTAGATTGACTTCATAATCATTCAATATGTGAACACATTTTTTTAGGGGACACCCAGTTAATATATACATACTTTTAAATTGCTGAGCGTGTAGGTGAATGTGCACGCGCACGCGAATGTGTGCGAGCGCGAGAGTGTGCAGATGAGCGAGTGTGTGCGGATGCGCAGGCGAGTGTGTCTGCCTGTCTGGTATCTCACTGACGTACATAACATTCATATTCTGTTTGTTCCAGTGTCTTCATATTCCAACCCGATTAACGTTTTTTTTCTTTTGTTTTGTTTTGTTCGTAAATTTTATTGTCAAAACCTAAAAGAAAATCTCATCATAACCTTATGACATCTGTCACATATGATCTCTCTTAACCTTATGACGTTTTTTTCCCTCCACCATCTTCCTCCACGCCGTGTAAAATATGTCTTTTATTTAATCTCATGCATATTCTAATCGTATTTCACTCTATAAATATTAACTCTATATTGTTATTACTTTTTGTTCTGATCTTTTTTTTCGTTTTGTTTGCCGTTTTGTGTTGTGTTTTGTTTCCCGCTGTTTTCAAGTAATGCCAACTTTCATCAGACTTGACAATGAATATTAAACACATTTAAATGGAAGCTGCTGCTTTATTTGACATTTCCTCGCAGAGTTTAATTATTTCACCTCTCCATGTGGCAGAGATGATAGA
>NC_142939.1:48172904-48212904 GCF_046866305.1 Octopus bimaculoides
TGAAATCACGTTAACTGGTGGTCTCGACGCTAGATGTGGTGGAGAATTATCTCCCGGATAGCGATATAAACAAGTATGCATTTTGCATCAAAAGTCTTTATGAGGATTTCTGCCATGGTACATGCAACAGTAAATTTTGTTTTTACAGAACATCCACATTTAAGTGGGAATAAATATTCTCGATATTAATACTGCCTTTGTCGTTAATATATATAAATTTCAAAATATATATAAATAAGACATGACAATTTAAAGAAAGAGAAAGAAGAAAAGAGCTCTTAACAGCAGGTGTGCTGATTTTAAGGAATGGTCAGTAGTCGAAAGGTAATTTGTTGGCATTGTAGTTAGAGTGATTGATAAAATCAAATAGAATAAAATGAAAGAAAATAAAAACAAACTAAAAGAAGAAAATTCAAAGAAAATTGGGAATGCTGGTAAGGATATAAAATATATTAAAAAAATGAATAATATATGTACATAGAAAAATGCTTGGAAAATTTATTAAAAATTATTGAAAAACTATTATGAATATTAAAAATGTTAAAAGTATTGAATATTAGAAAATTATTAAAAAAATTATATGGAAAATAAAAAAAATAGTAAAAACCGGGGAAAAAATGGATAAAAGTCGGGAATAAACCAAAAACAAGAGGAACTTAAAAACTCATAAATACAGCATGATGAATGAGTGAATAGATAATTAACTGAGTAAATAAATTCTGCTTATAAAATATGAAGGGAATGATGATGGTGAAGAAGGTGAGTAGAAGCAGGTAAATAGACTGCGATACTAACGGTAATAGGAAGAGGCTAATGATAATAATGCTGGTGATGATGGTAAGTGGCAATAAATGTAACCAATTGATATAGTGTAAATAAGATCTATATGAATGAAACACATCTTTGATAAAGAGTAGCTCCTTTGTTGTAATTTAATATTTGTGACCCCATATAACCGAGACTGCAACAACTGACTTTGATCGTGCTCTTGTTGTATATTCTGTTATATCTATACTGACAGGGATGTGCATTCTAATAGAGGAAGCTTCCAGTTATGTTAGTTGATACAGGGCTGATGTAGGGTGGGTTGAACCAGGTGCCTTTTCTGGCTGTGGGTTTAATTTTCTTGATAGGAACACTTTTGAAATATCTTATTTAACTTTTGAAGTCACATATTTTCAGTGCATCGTTATGATATGAAATGGCTCTGTTGAATATACCTCTATTTGAAAATGGTTGAAAACGCGTTTCATTACATTATCAATTATATGCTGAATAATGTTAAGTGGGTGATTAGAGCCGTTGTTGACGTATATACTGTCTTCGATCGGTTTATAGTAAGACTCTCCTTCGGTTCAATATCAGGTTCAGAAAATACACCATCAAAACTACCTATGGAAACATTACAAAGCATATCTTCGAACTTTTTCAACAAAATGGAGAGCGTTCAGAATGACGCTGATATCGAGTTCGCGCATGTAGGTCGGATGTCAGGATATGGAGTGGTAACATTCTACTATAGCCAACTATATAAATTTATGACCTTGCTTATTATGTGTGTATTTGTGTGCGTGTGTATATTTCTTTGCGTGTATTTGTGTATTTTTGTGCGCGTGTGTGTGTGTATACACATGCATATGCACATATATTCGGTATACGCAATGGAGGCAGTATTAAATTAAAATAGCCTTCTATGTACAATTCCTAATGCATACACTTTGTCTATACGCCAATTACTGCGGTATTTTTCCTAAGATAAAATTTCCAATATTCATACTTTTTTTTAAATGCAATAAGTATCAAGTGGAAATGAAAATATTAAATGGAAGTGAAAACCTGCCTGAGTAGCTGTCAGAAACATTTTGGTCTTTTGGGTCCTTTTCAATAAAATGTACACGCAGCCAGCCACATGCTCAGACGAGAAACTGCAACATCTGATATTGGAACAAGAGATTAAAACACTCATTAACCATATGAATAGCCACCAGGCTGAAGGAAAATGCAATATACGCAAAAGAAGCATAGTTATATATAAATAATTATTTCTCTGTAATACTAGCCCCAAAAGGTCTAAATGCATCTAGCATCCACGGTTGTGGCTGCTCGGGCAAGTTTTCCTCTCCCTCTGACATTTATTGTTTTTAGCACAGTATGTCCATAAGGTATATTATTACAGAGCAAAACCTTTTCGATACCACAAAATACTTTCGATAGCGTGTATACCTTAAGTATGATGCATAGCATCATGAAATGAAATGTAAAATGTTAGCTAGATGCAACCATATCTGCAAGTGTCGCTTGCAAAATTTAAAAGTAATTCATAAAGATAAGCGTTTTCTTCATGACTGTCATAAAATACTTGAAAATATATTCAAGGAACGGATAATTCAACAATATACGAAGCGGGATTACCATTGGATAATCGGTAAACCGAAAATCGGTACATCGCAAATTATCATACATTTAGTTAGAATGTATTGAAGAAGTATTTCCATTTATGTATTGAGTTCTGTAACTTACTGCTTTCCGGTGAATCAACACACAAGTGTGCGTGTACGTCCACGTGAGTGCGCGCATGCGTTTATGTGCATATGCATGTGTTCGTGTATGTATTTTTATGTATAAACACATGCATATATATATATATATATATATATATACATACACACACACAATCACACACACACACACATATATATATATATATCATGGCACTCCATTGGTTACGACGACAAGGGTTCCAGTTGATCCGATCAACGGAACTGCCTACTCGTGAAATTAACGTGCAAGTTTGCTGAGCACTCTTCGGACACGTGTGCCCTTAACGTAGTTCTCGAGGAGATTCAGCGTGACACAGAGTGTGACAAGGCTGACCCTTTTGGAATACAGATACAGCAGAAACAGGAAGACAGAGTGAGAGAAAGTTGTGGTGAAAGAGTACAGCAGGGTTCGCCATCATCCTCGGCCGGAGCCTCGTGGAGCTTTAGGTGTTTTCGTTCAATAAACACAACGCCTGATCTGGGAATCGAAACAGTGATCCTATGACCACGGGTTCACTAGCCTAACCACTGGGCCATGGCACTTCCACATATGTGTGTGTATATATGTGTGTACGTGTGTGCGTGTACATATTTTACCGCAATATCACCTTCAAGCAGTGTTTAGGTCTAAGCAAACTTTAGATTAGTTAAAATGTTTTTGACGTCTTTCACCTGCTAAAAGGCACATTCACTGCAGTTACCGTGATGAAAATTTCTCTCTAACGGTAAAAGTCATAAAAACACCATATCTGCCCAGATTCGCCACCTATCGGATTCCCAGACATTAATGTTTCTGGGGTTTTTTTTTGTTTTTTTTTTGGCCGTTATCAATGAGAAATACCTAAGAGAGGCAACTTTGAACAGACCTCAAAGCCGTGACTTTAACTATAATACAGTCAGCAACATTGACTGATTTACACCAGTAGACCACCGCAGTCATGGAAATTACCGTAATATCAGTAATATCAGCGCCAAGCAATACATATATATATATATATATATATATAGAAATGCAGAGACGCCTATAATAGGACATCTACTCGCTAGAAATAGCAGCAAAAATACTACATACCACAAAAGTTAGGGATAATTTCGAAAGGAAATGAAAAATAAAAACTTTTACCAATCTATATTCTGTACCATGGTTTCAAGTCAATTTTAGTAAGATAAAGATTATATCTTACAAGGTCAGACTTTCGTCAGCAGAATTTTTTGAAAAATTAGACATAAAAACACGAACCATGCGGCGTACTGATTCGTACTTCATATGTTGTCTGGTCAATTCTGCTGACGAAAGTCTGACCTTGTAAGATATAATCTTTATCTTACTAAAATTGACTTGAAACCATGGTACAGAATATAGATTGGTAAAAGTTTTTATTTTTCATTTCCTTTCGAAATTATCCCTAACTTTTGTGGTATGTAGTATTTTTGCTGCTATTTCTAGCGAGTAGATGTCCTATTATAGGCGTCTCTGCATTTCTAATGAATAATACATAGTCTATTGACTGTTTTTACTCTCGCTAGGCCACTGGTGGTAAATAAAATTTCTAAAATTTTCTTTGCCACCCTATAATTTATTAATATATATATATATATATATATATATATATATATAAATTTATATAAATAAGGATAAGATCGATATTTAAAATATTGATTTTATCAAGTGGCCAGCATGGGAATAAAAACCATCAAAGGTAACAATTATTTAAAATTATAATACAGGGTATCTAAGAGATACCGCCACGCTGAAAATAACAGTCAAATCTTGACTCTAAACCACAATAAATGTTCATATAGCACAAGGAGCGAAGACGAAGACAAAATAAACTAGTAAAAATAATTGGATAATTCCAGATCCCGGATTTCTGGCTTTGCATAATAAATGCTTTGCCTTCAACGGTTGATTATTGTGGTTTAGAGTCAAGATTTGACTGCTATTTTTCAGCGTGGCGGTATCTCTTAGATACCCTGTATTATAATTTTAAATAATTTTATATATATATATATATAATGTGCCCGAGCATTACCGCAGTCTAACCAGTAAAATTCTAAATAACATAACATATTTTCCGGGCACAAATGCGATCCTGAGGCGTCCCCGTATCAGATTCATTAAAAACTATGAGGAACATGTCGTCAGGGAAATTTTAAAAAGATAATTCATTTAATAATATATGTTATTCTCTAAGGCATCGAGCTGGTAGAGACGTTAGCACACCGAACGAAATTCTTAGCGGTTTTTAGTGTCTTTCTGTTCAAATTGCGCTGAGCTCGACTTTGCCTTTGATAATTTCAGGGTCGATAAATTAAGTATCAGTTTCATACTGGCGTCAATCTAATAGACTGATCCCCCCCCTCCTCAAAAGTTTCGGGCCTTGAGCTTAGAGTAGAAAAGTATATAAGTTATTCTGTTGGATTTGCCTAGACTAAACATCGTCGCTATTTTTCAGCAGTTTCTACTAAGAAACAACTGATATATTTTTCAAGCTGTAATTATTAAATATATCACAGTATTTATATCATCATAATACCTTCTTGTTCATCAACAATGAAAAGAATACGAGAAACAATTCGAAACTGTGACACAAAATCTATATACTTTGTGTTAGGCTAGATTTTTTTGTATCTGGACTACATATATGTGTGTGTGTGTGTGTGTGTGTGTGTGTGTGTGTGTGTGTGTGTGTGTGTGTGTGTGTGTGTGTGTGTGTGTGTGTGTGCATCTATCTATCTATCTATATAAATATATATATATATATATATATATATATATATATATATATATATATATATATGAATGACTGCAAGTTGAGGCACCGGCACTCACGCATACATGCATATGTATGTACATATGCATATATATATATATATATATATATATATATATATATATATATATATATATATATATATATATATAACACTTTACAGTAAAGTGCTACTAACAGTATCATTGATATTCGGAATATGCTGATATTTTAATACGATTAATACAGCGTCGTCATATCATTAATATAACAATAACCATATATTTAATGGATTCTATCCTATTTTATATCGTGACGTGCTAGCTACAGGTACAAAAAAAGAAGAAGAAGAAGAATACTTAGCTGGAACAACCAGTAAAAGTTGTTCATAAATCTAGGCAAGACATAAAATTGGTACGACATTAGACAAATGTGCCAAAGTTGCAATAAGAAGCGGCAAATTAGCTAAAACTGAGAAAATTGAATTAGAGAAAGATACCGAAATCAAAGAATTATTACAAAACCATTCATACAAATTGTTAACAGTAGATGAAAGTGATAAGATACGACACAGAAATGAAGGACGAAATTACAAAAGAATACTGGAAGAGTTTCATATTAATATTTAAAAAATGAATTGAATGGTAGAAAGAAAATACTAGATATAAAGAAGCGAAGATCACTTCACTTAGAAGCTAGCGGCTAAACTGAATTATATCAGATGTTTAGTGATACAAAAAAACAGGCAGTAACTAGCAACGTTCTCAAAACGTCGATATAAACAAGACAATCTCATACAAAATGTGTGAATAATGATGCAAATAGAAAACTACTACAGTGTAACGACTGTGGGACTAGGAAAATACTTAGGAGCAATATATTAAAATTTTAGATGCTCTCAATTACCGTAGAGGTTTTAACGATTTTCCTGGTGCTTTTCAGGTCGATATACTGTGACACCTTGAGGCGGCGAGCTGATGGAATCGTAATGGTTAACTGTATTTCATTTGCCCCTATATTAGGAGTTCAAAATTCTGTCGAGGTCGACTTTACCTTTTATCAATTTCGGGGTCGAGAAAATAAGTACCATTTGAGTATTGGGGTTGATGTAATCCACTCATCCCCAGCACTGCGAAGTTGCGGCCATGTACTAAAATCTGAAGCCATTATACTGTGGCACCAGCCTATGGACAGGAAGCGAACGCACCGGCAATGTCTATACATGTCCTCAGGTTTCAAATGGTAGTATTGATGGTAGTTTTGTTGATGGCGCTAGTGATGGTGATGGTGATGATAATGATTGTGGTGATGATGAAAGTAGTGGTGGTGATAGTGGAAGTGTGAAGTGTCGACAATGTAAAAGTAGTTGCCTCAATATACCACGAGGAGGCTTGGCACGATTAATCGATCATATCCTATTGCTATAAATGTCTGCAATTTCACCCCAAAAGTTTAAAAATCAATTTTATTGAATGTGGGTATAACAAACGTAAATCCAAATATATCGTTGTTTAATTAATCTGTTTTGTTAATTGTATAGAAAGCTTAATTTTAATCTACTCCCGTTGCTAATTAACTAATCAATCTATATTGATATTATTGGGTGGATTATTATTATTATTATTATTATTATTATTATTATTATTATTACTGTTGTTGTTCTTGTTGTTGTCATCGAATTATTTATATTCTTGATAATACGCAAGGGAATCATACAAAAGTATAATTTGATGTGTAGTTGAATAGTGTCAGAAACACGTTACACCGATACAGAAGCCTGTTTAAGAGATACTTGCTTCTCTCTCTCTCTCTCTCTCTCTCTCTCTTTCTTTCTCTCTCTCTCTCTCTCTCTCTCTCTTTCTCTCTCTCTCTCTTTCTCTCTCTCTCTCTCTCTCTCTCTCTCTCTCTCTCTCTCTTTCTCTCTCATTCATTATCATCCACCATGTGATCTATGTGAGTATATATGTATGTGTACATATATGGGTGTGTATAGTGTTTGTGTGAGAAAGAGGGGATAAGAGAGAGCGAGAGAGAGAAAGAGGCACATAAACACAAGTAGGCTTAATGAGTATAATTACATGGTATACAAAATATGCAAAAAAGTTATGTAATATTCTGATTTTGACAGCTGTTTCGGCTGAACCATGGCTTATGTCGTAATCTCGTTCATACATAATAAACATCAATGATCTCGGAAGTGTATAGAATAACATAAGTGCAAGTGTATACGTTAAGCGAAGCCATGTCAGTTTCTGAAGAATATGGTAAAAGGCCCGAAACAGCTGTCAAGATAAGACTATTAATACATAACTCATTTCGTTTATTCTACATTCTTAATTCCGTAATATGTATTTGTCTGCCTTCCAGCTACAACACTTCGATGGAAATCGTTCTTATAACTGTATTTTCATGCAGGCGGCACCCACCTTGTATGAAAAGTTTAAATTTAAACTCTCATTTGTCTGAGTATACCTATGCATTCAGTAGAATTACATCCGGTAATTAATATCCAAATAACTTGATAGCGAGGCAAAATCGAATTTTGAATAAATTGCGCTTGTGTTTCCTAATCATTGATTTCGAAAACGTATATGCCAAAGCTTAAGTAGCGTCAGTCAAACTAAACCGGACTTTCCAATAATCACTCGAGCAAACACAAAAACACATATGACAATAATTAATGGCGCTGTTTTGTTTACTGCTGGTTATGCTTCTTAATAGGTGGATTACTGTTTCTGATACACACACACACACTTCAAAAATACAAACCCAAACTTAACCATTGCTAACACATTTAAATAAGGAAATTCATCACCCCACTGGAAAAAAAAGGGGGAAAAAATATAGATCAAAACCATGGTAAATTAATCAAATTCTACCACCTCCTAGATTTCGATTATCTCCCCTATACCGGAAGAAATCCCTAATTACCTCCCCCTATCTAGAACTCTTCTTTCTCAGACTGGAACGAACACGACACAATGAAGTAGAGAAATTTGAAAAGACAACACGAAACCGGTTATTTCTCAAAATACAATGTTTATATACCAAAAAGATTTTATAACATTTTTATAACATTTTTCTGACATAATTTAAATATATACTTTAACCATGTAACACAAGCCTTCTGTAGTTTTTTCACTCTTATTATCTTTTATATATATATATATATATATATATATATATATATATATATATATATATATATATATATATATATATATATATATATCCGAAGGACTTCTTTCAGTTTCCATCTACCAATTCCACTCACAAGGCTTTCTTCAGCCCGACGCAATAGTAAAAGACACTTACCCAAGGTGCCGCGTAATGTGGAACTCAGAAGCATGTGGTTGGGAAGCAAGCTTCTAATTTCTTTATTGCCCACAAGGGGCTAAACATAGAGGGGACAAACAAGGACAGACAAAGTGATTAAATCGGTTACATCGACCCCAGTGCGTAACTGGTACTTAATTTATCGACCCCGAAAGGATGAAAGGCAAAGTCGACCTCGGCGGAATTTGAACTCAGAACGTAAAGACAGACGAAATACCGCAAAGTACTTCGCCCGGTGTGCTAACGTTTCTGCCAGCTCACCGCCTTACCAGCTTCTTACCACATAGACACGACTGTACCTATTTAATTTATAGCGTAGTAAAATGTGCCATTTTATAATGGAAGTGTCTTTCCATAAGAACAACTTTATTCCCCTCCTAGGATTTGAAACATTGACATTTCAGCTCCAACCTATTGTCGGTTAAATATCGACCCACGAAATATATTTATATCTCAAGTGAACCATGTTGTCAGTAAAGGGGAAACGAAAGCAAAATAGTGACGAAAAAATTCTTAAGTGTTAAATTAAATGTGAAAATAATGCAATGATGAAAATTATAAATGCTGTTAAAAGGAAAACGGGTGTGGCGTATAAACATTTAACACTTTAACGAGAGGGGTGATGAATAAAAGATGACTTGTATAACATGGTTGAGGTCCGGGTTAAGATAATGGTACCCGTTAAACATAAACACTTGAGATGAAAGGTTATACACGGATGTTTTATCTTTTCATAACACACAGAAAGATGTGGGTGTGGTATTTATGCTATACCACATAGACACGTACATACATACATATATATATATATATATATATATATATATATATATATATATATATATATATATATATATACATATATACATACATATATACATACACTTACATGCAGGAACTTACTACATACTCGAACACTCAATCATACATTGTATGTACAATAAACAATACACATTTACACATAAATATATATTTCATGTAGACATGTATTCATATATATAAACATACATAACAGATATACACACATGCGCATGTTATGTATATATTCGCTTTATTAAATTTGGTGTTAAACTTGATATTTTCTTTTTCTCTCTTCTACTGCGACCACAGTTACTACTACTACTAATAATAATAATAATAATAATGATGATGATGATGATGATGATGATGATAATAATGATGATGATGATGATGATGATGATGATGATGATAATAATGATGACGACGATGATGATGATGATGACGATGACGACAACGGCGGCGGTGGTGGCAATGGTGGTGGTGGTGGCAATGGTGGTGATGATGATGATGATAATAATAATCCTTTCTACTATAGGCAGAAGACCTGAAATTTTGGGAGAGGGGACTAGTCGATTACATCGACCGCAGGGCGTAACTGGAACTCATTTCATCGACTCCAAAAGGATGAAGGCAATGTCAACTTCGGTGGAATTTGAGCTCAGAACGTAAAAACGGACGAAATACCCCTAAGCGCATTTTGCCCGGTGTGCCAAGGCTTCTGCCAGCTTATCCCCTTAATAATAATAATAATAATAATAATAATAATAATAATAACAATAATAATAATAATAATAATAACAATAACAATAATAATAATAGAAATAACAATAATAATAATAATAATAATAATAATAATAATAATAATAATAATAATAATAATAATAATGAATGTCCTGATGCAGTACCAGGCTCTGGCTTTCGTGGCTTCTCATCTTAACTGATTGGAAATGTTATCATGTACATTATTTTATCTTAGTATAAAAGATGGTCTACAGCAAATATTCTGCTCAATACCACAGATTTGCTTGTCAGTTGTTTGACCTTAACCAGTTGAGTAAGTCACTGACGATATATGCATCTCTGATCACGAGCAGAAGTAGAGGGAGAGCATCATAGCCATGTGTTGAGAGGAATTCTTTGGTGCTTGAATAATTCACCTCTGGAAACACGGGTGTTTCGTTCAATATCCTTAAACAACCCTTATTCAGAGACCTTTTGAACGGGATGGGCTACTCGACCTGAAGACCATGATAAAAAGATGATATAAGCACATGCCAGAAAATGAGGAAGCAACCATACTATGCGATATGCCAATACACACAAGTAGAGAGATTAAGGCCAATAGGTCGGATATAGTTGTCAGAGATCATCAAGAAAAAAAAATGCTTTCTAATCGATGTATCAATACCAACAGATGACAACGTTTCTCTAAAAGAAATGGAGAAACATTGAAAGTACAAAGATCTGGAAATAGAGGAAACTTGAATGTGGAGTCTAGAAACAGAAACAATTCTTATCGTAGTAGGTGCCTTAGGTATAATAAACAAATATTCAGACAAATACATAACAAAAACACCGGGACTGCCAAGCATATATAACAGCACTACTAGGCACTGCACACATCCTACGTAAAACCCTTTCAATACAGAAACTATAAGAGCATCACAACAGACCACAGCACATACTCAAGGCGCTCGGTAGTCCAGTGAAAGCACGTGATAAAAATAAGACGACTGAATAATAATAATAATAACAATAATAATAATTATAATAATAATAATAATAATAATAATAATAATAATAATAATAATAATAATAATAATCCTTTCTACTATAGACACAAGGCTAGCAATATGAGGGAAGGGGTACTTAAGTTATTTCTCTTTTTTTAGTAAGTACAAACTTCCATCTTATTGCATTGTCTGTCAGAATAGTTGTTTGGACAAGCCCTTGTTTTTTACTGGTATATATTTAATAATTTCATGATATTTTTGTCAACCGCGATGTTATTACTCCCGAACGTCTCTATTTTTCTATAATTATTTCCCGCCTTTATTAAACTGATATTTATCGGCTGCCATTAGAAAAACAATCGTATTTTAGTTTACGTTCTTCCATCTTTATTAGCTTTTTATTTTTATGTTTCCAAAGTGAAGCCTTGCTATTATTATGGTGCAGATGTATTAATAATGCATTAGTGCTAAGATAATGGGGTTTGACAGGTATATAAATATTTATGATAGGTAATTACTACAACCCTTGACGGCCGACTAAAATATGAGTGTATAGCTATATGTGCATATATGTGCATTTGTGTGTGTATGAGAGGGAGAAGAGAAGACACAGATATAGAACCGCTGTGCGTCTATGTTAATGTGTGTTTCAGTGTGCATGTGCGTGTGTATGTGTATGTGCGTGTGTGCGTGCGTGCGTGCGTGCGTGCTAAACCACCTCACTGCCTTCGCTGAGTTTCTCCTGTTCAGTGATCTATTGAGGACGTATTAAATACTCTGCTGTTTTACAAGACATATAAAACAATTGCTACTACGTACACATATAATACAATTATACTCACAAACACACACATACACACGCACACCCAAGCTTACCCTTGCAATCACACATTGACACTCGACACACATACACACGCAATCACGCGCACACATACTCTCACACATTCATATGTATACACATATGCACACACTTTCTCACACACTCACATATTCATACATTCACAGACACACAGCATATATATATATATATATATACCCGCAAGCACACACATACACAAGCTCAACATGGTCCTCGAACGTTTGTCGACGATAACTATTCTGTCCCAGTTGTTCAACCAGCTATCGTTGGATTAGTATAAGTGTGGCTGAGTGTTCTACAGACATTTCTACCTTTATTTAAGGTAGAAATGTCTTCTAGATTGATTCGCCAAGTACGATGGCTTCGCTCTTGGCTTGTAGGTAACTTGAATCATTGAAACTTTGGTTGCTACTCCCATCTCTATATCACTCTGAATATATCTGAGTCTAGTCCACATGACTACTAAATATTTTATAAGAAATATAATGGGGAGTTGCTTAGCCACCTCCAGGTCAGAACTGATTGGTCAGACTTGTAATTTCAGGCGCTCCACTCACGACCGTCCTGGTGATCGCGTTATTCAATGCATCTTTCCTTTTCCCAGAAAAGACCGAGTGATTTGAGGACTTGGCTGCTGTTGCTAGCAAATCGATTGATCGCATTGAGGCTGCCTCATCATTAGCAAAAACGACTAATTAATATTTACAACTACGGTGAGATGTGAGTCCCAACGGTTTGATGAAAACCATTCTTCGGAGTGAAGACAAGATTCCTTTCGTCTGATCATTTAAGAACGAATGTTCGATAGCAATCAAAGAAAATATAAATTTATAGAACTACCAGTATATAACACGATTTATTTGTAACATTGTTGCTTTTGCTTAGCGCAACCCAATCCTGATCGAGGCCCCCTCACCTCCATAAAAATAACCTTCCATTTATAACCTTCCATTATAAGCTTGTTTATAGGCGAAGGAGTGGCTGTGTGGTAAGTAGCTTGCTTACCAACCACATGGTTCTGGGTTCAGTCCCACTGCGTGGCACCTTGGGCAAGTGTCTTCTACTATAGCCTCGGGCCGACCAAAGCCTTGTAAGTGGATTTGGTAGACGTCGTATATATATATATATATATATATATATATATATGTGTGTGTGTGTGTGTGTGTATATGTTTGTGTGTATGTGTTTGTCCCCCCAACATCGCTTGACAACCGATGCTGGTGTGTTTACGTCCCTGTAACATAGCGGTTCGGCAAAAGAGACCGATAGAATAAATACTAGGCTTACAAAGAATAAGTCCTGGTGTCGATTTACTCGACTAAAAGGCAGTGCTCCAGCATGGCCGTAGTCAAATGACTGAAACAAATAAAAGAGTAAAAAGAGAAAGAGAGAGAGTAACCTTTTTTTTATTTTTCGAAGCTGTTACTGAGGAAACGGATCTGTAAGTCGCACCTTATCGTTTGGCAGACTAATCAGCATGTGATATGACTGCTACATCAGGGCTAGCCTGGGGCTAAACGACAACAACAACTATTAATACTACTACACGCCGTACTGCTGCAGAAGGGCTGACCTGGTTTTACAGAGGAAGAACTATAAACACATTCGGACTAGTCGATTAGAGCTTGCCTGGGGCTTAACCAGAACGACAACAGTGATGCCTACTATAATTTCTGGCGATCAAACAATTTTATGCTGAGCAGACGACAATAAAGAACATGCAGGCTGGATCTAAACGTAAGCATAAATAAAGAACAACATAAGTTAAAAAGGTCAGCAGATTTACTAGAAATAGTGGGCAAATTTCCCTCAAGGCACAAAGAAAAGGATGAACGACTCATTGGGTGATATTGTCCTACATAATTTATACAAAAATAAGAAGCGATAGCCATAGCTGGGTAGGCTTGATTATAGGTCTGCTTCAACACAGTTGATCTAGGGAAATAACAACAATGACCTTAAAAGGAAATTACACAATACTACTTTATCTTTTCGTGATAGACATTACAATTTTCTTTGCTTGCCAACCATTTTGTATCCCCTTCATCTCTATCTCAAATCTCTCTCTTTCTCGCTTTCTTCTTTATATATACACACGCTCACATACACGCACTGCGTGTATGTGTTTCTTTCTATCTGTCTTTCTTCCTTGTATAATACGCATACAAGCTCACACACACGCACAAACATACATGTATGTATGTATATATGCATTTATAAACATCTATGTGTGTGTGTGTGTTTCTGTGTGTCTCTTTGTGTGCGTGAGTGTGTATGTGAGTGAATGTGTGAGTGTGTGTGGGGGGGGCGGTGTATGAATATGTATATATATTTACATCTTCACTTCACACTTTCTCACTTCTACGCGCACAAGCACACACGCTCGCTCATGCGCGCTCGCGTACACACACACACACACACACACACTCACACGCACATGCGCACATAAACAACACTCTTTTTCTTTGTCTCATTTTTCCCTTCTTTCTTCTCCTCCTTTCATGTTAAACATCACATACCAATCTACCAACCAATAATGATAATTCCAAATCCATTTCTAGTGTTTATCTTAGAAATGGTATTCATATGTGTGCGATTGTGTGTCCCCGAGAGTGCGCGTGTGCATTTGCGTGTGAATATATGTGCGTGTGAATATATGCATACGAATGATTATGCATGTATGTATTTATGTACTTAAGTATGCATGTGTGTATGCATGTATATATATATATATATATATATATATATATATATGTATGTATGTACGCATACATTTTTCAGTTCGGAGATATGCAAATATTTTCAGCATATTTCTGCGAGATGCGTCATGTAACTCATCAAAATCATAGCTTTAGGAAATGATCATATGTGATATATTATGCTATATATAACAACCAATTTACCTTTTACCGCCATAAATATGTAAGAAGCAGCCGAGATTTGACGCTGATGCTCTCCGTGTCATCTTTCAGAATGTTTCTTACGTTACAACACTTCACACGATTTACTTTGTTCTTTATAATCAACCGGTGTCGACTCACCGTACGTATTGCATGCAGAATTTTATGCAAAATATAATGCTTTATGTATGTGCGTGATACATTCACACGTATACACATCTACGTATATATACGCCCACACACACACACACACACACACACACACACACACACACACACACACACAGCCGCACACACATACACATACAAACCCATTCATATTATTCGTTTGTATACGTATATACATACATAAGCAGACATATACATGCGTAGATAAATGCATGCAAGCATATATACACACATGCTGCTCGCATCAATTCTACTTTTCTTTGAAGGCAGTATTATACCGACTGTATTATCTGCTCATGCAACGGAACAGTTCATCTTTACCGTTCCGTTTTATTACTCCAAAAGATGTAGAAATACAATAAAATAAACGAGCAAATAAATAAATAGATGAATACATAACTAAATGAATCAAAGTACAAAATTATCGTCATTCATTTCCTTGAAAAATGGCGATAAATTTCATCATTTTCGAACGAAGAAGTTTCAAGAAAGAAAACAGCATGCATAAACTTGAGTTTCGTCGTTATGTCGCATAAAAGCGGAATTGCAAATATTCGAAGATTCTCTGTTGAAAAGCGAATATATCAATGTTTATAATAAGTATGATGTATACTGAAACGAGGTTTAATATCGACACCTATTTCACTTCTAACTCCTTTTTACACCAATAGTTACATTGGACCGAGATACTGCATGTGTAATATCATAGCTACGTAATTTTGTCAATATATTACAGCTTTACGAGAAGTACATTTCATTTCGGAGGAATATTTTCGTTTCTATCTGATATTTGTTTGTGATGTGGTGTTGCCTTATCATTTGATGTAACCACATATGAAATTTGGTGATAGATATAAAAATATATGGGATGTAACCATACAAGAATTATATACACACTCATAGATAAATAGATAGATAGATAGATAGATAGATAGACAGACAGACAGACAGACAGACAGACAGATAGAAATGCATATATGGAAATACCGTCACTACTTTGGAGATTTGTGGGCTTTGACCTGATTTATATACATACGTATGCATTCACACAAACACACACGCACACACATAAACATATATAATTCTATAACTCCGAGGTGTAAAGCCTATATGAATATTAAGATATATAAAAAGCTTCGAGGGATATAAACATATAAAGTAAAAATGGATATAAAGATTCATGGGATATAAGTATATATGAGTGCATATTTATATATATATCATGTGTGCATGTAATGTATATATATATGTACGAATACATGTATATATGTGTCTGTGTGTTTGTATGTCTGTATCCATACATACAAATATACATTGTATACATATATGCATAAAGATTTGTGGGATATAACCATGCATGAATGTACAAGAAGATACAAGGTTCCATGTGAGTATAAATGTATAAAAATGGTAGATTACAAGTATATACGATATATAAAACAGGTATGAAAATCGTCAATGATTTGGTGAATGAAAATCCGTTTGTGTAGCAAATTTAGTTGGCTGAGAGGTTTGTGAGCCCTCACTTACAGTGGTTGTATGTAGAACGATTTTTACTTTTTATGTTTAACTGTGCGATGTCTATAGGCTGTTAGAGCTGCAGGAAATTCATGCGGGTAATTTCAGGGAACACGTTACTAACAAATCCCAAATACAAATTTTGCTGATTTGGCTCTGATAATAAATCTAATATTCATTTTTATTTGTAGTAAAGAAGCTTTACAAGAACGAATTAGCAAACTGTGAGGGTTTTAGAATTGGTTATAAAAGAAACAGGCATGAATTTCATCAGTATAGAAGGGTAGAAAATAAAGTCGAATGGTTAACAGGAGTCAAATAACGTACCTCGCAGAACTCGCATTATTCTTACTGGTAAGGATAACTACCCTCTCATAAGTATTCTCCATCCCTCTCGTGTATGTCCACTTTACTCTGGCTTTACTCACCACTCTCACGGTCAACTCTCACGGTCAACTTAATACTGAGCTACATTTTCCTCTTCGCCCTGATTCTGCTTTCCAAATAGGTGATCAGGACATAAGTCCGAGTGATAAGTGACTCTTTTCACACTAATTGGGGAGGCGCATAGCACAGTCGTTAGAGTATTGGATTCATGATCGTAAGATTGTGGTTTCCATTCCTGGTCAGGCCGATGGGTTGTTTTCTTCAGCAAATCACTTTATTTCACGTTGCTCCACGCCACTCCACTCAACTGGCAAACTGAGTATTCCTGCGACGGACCCTGGTCCTGTCCAGTAGGACGGGATAAAATCCAGAAAACAGGCCCTTTGAGTTTATATGACTCGAAAGGGAGCTTTTTTCTCTTTCTCACACTTATCCTCCTTAAAATATTTTCAGCTATAACCACCGAATTACACCTACAGTAAACCTGCCATAATGATAATAATTTCTTTTATTAACCACAGGGCCATAGATGGGGGGAACATCTTACGAACAAGCAACAATTTGTGTGCGGACTTACATAAAGAATGAGGAGAGAGAAATGGAAATAACAGTGGAATTCGATAAAACTATACATAGTATACAATATATGCGATAGCATGAATCATGCAGTATTACTCTATCATACAGAATGACTCTAACTAGGGCTAATCTAGCAACTTCACAAACCCTGGACTGCCCTGAATACCAAAGGAACGAGCCCTTTCTCTTTCTCTCCAATCTACAGGCGCATACTTAAAGTAGCACCACTCACTCTAACCATTTCTGTACATTCACCCATCTTTTCACAAATTCACTGGAAGGTAGCGTTCCCTCTCCACCCTAGCTTTTCTTTCCAAGTGGAACTTGAAGAAGTCGATGAGGGCTTGACCCAAGAGGAACGTGTCTTTCTTCAATCCTTTCAGCGTCATCCGTCACACAACCACATTCGGCCACGATCCTTTAAATAGACAGAGAAGCACACATGCAAACACACACACGCATACACACACACACACACACATATATACATCCATACATACATTTATTACTTACATATACAGGTATGGTTTGATAATTGCCAACACACGAAACTCTCATCCCTCCCACCACTCCATTGTTTCTGCTACATATATATATTCTGTTACGCGTTTCAGTGATTTGACTACAACCATACTGGAGCAAACCTATTTATTCTATCGGTCTCTTTGGTCGAAGTGTTAGGTTACGGGGACGTAAGCATACCACCGGCTGTCAAGTAGTGATAGGGGGACAAACACACACACAGATACATATATGTGTGTGTGTGTGTGTGTGTGTGTGTGTGTGTGTGTGTGTGTGTGTGTGTGTGTGTGTGTGTACAGGGTGCGGTGAATATATTGTCGTCTAAATTACGCAAAAATGAAAATAACACTGACATCTCATTTTAACAGATATATTTACCAAAATTACATAAAAATATCTTGAAATACTAAAGAGTAAATTTATTCAATAAAATCGCAGTTAGCTTCAAGCACGCTCACCAGGCGACTTCGGAATCTCCTGGAAATCTTCTGGACAGTCTCCTTGTGTAAGTTGGCGAATGGAACTATAATCCTTACCTTCAGGTCAACTTTGGTGTTACAAGGAGATTTGTTGGTCTGCCGCTCAACTGCGTCCCACATATAATAATCAAGGGGTTTGCAGTCTGAGGATTTAGGTGGCCAGATGTTATGGGGAATATGTTCGTAGAAATTGACTGACAGCCATGACTGGGTTCTCCTGCCTGTGTGGCATAGTGCGGAGTCCTGTTGCCAGATATAGGGTCTTCCAGCAGCCACTTTCCTGACCCAGGGCAGCACTACCTCATCGGAGGCTCTTGATGTAGACCTCCGTATTGAGTGTGAGGCTGTGTGGGAAGATGAATGGAGGTATAACGTCGCCATCACTAGTGATCAAACACTGATGTGAACTGAATATTTGATTTTTATCACTCTCGATACATATCCTTAGATTGACACCCAGACATTCTGAAATGTTCGTATTGGAGCTTCCGGCGTGAATGTCAAACCGTACAGCATGTCGTTTCCAAATTTGTGGCAGAGTGAATTGCGTCATGGTGTGTTTTTCTTACAGACAGTGCCTAACTGACCCTACTATACTGTGTAGTCCACAAAATTAAAAATACAAACTATGCATGCGCGAAGTTAAAATTGTAAGATGGCGACAACTTACCCATCGCACACTACATACGTATATATATATATATATATATATATAGAGAGAGAGAGAGAGAGACAGAGAGATTCGACAGGCATCTTTCAGTTTCCGTCTACCAGATCCATTCAAAAGGCTTTGGTCGAGGCTATAGTAGGAGACACTTGTCAAAGTTGCCACGCAGTGACACTGAACCCGGAACCGTGTGGTTATAAAGCAAGCTTCTTACCACACAGCTACGGCTATATATATATATATATATATATATATATATATATATATATATATATATATATATATATATATATATATATATATATATATATATATATATATATATATATATATATATATATATATATATATATATATATATATATATATATATATATATATATATATATATATATATATATATATATATATATATATATATATATATATATATATATATATATATATATATATATATATATATATATATATATATATATATATATATATATATATATATATATATATATATATATATATATATATATATATATATATATATATATATATATATATATATATATATATATATATATATATATATATATATATATATATATATATATATATATATATATATATATATATATATATATATATATATATATATATATATATATATATATATATATATATATATATATATATATATATATATATATATATATATATATATATATATATATATATATATATATATATATATATATGTATATACATATATATATATATATACGTATGTATGAATACATACATAATTCGTGTCTACGTTGTATTTATTGCTTGCATCTTGTTAGTACGGGGGGGTTACAGGGTGAGGGAAGGTGAACGTGCCTTTTTCTATGCTTATCCTCGTTTCTATACATTCAATACAAGTTGTTTTTACGTGTTTTTTTTTTTTTTTAATTTTTACTTTACCCTTGAAAGAATTATATTGATGTCTTCAGGCATCGGATTATTTTTGGTCGATTTTTCCTTTTTTTTTTCCTCCTGGTTAAAGCTTTACAAATAGCTTTTCATTAGAAGAACAGCAATAAATATAGAAAGAAATAAGTACAAGTTTCATTTTATGTTACACTTAAAGAATATTTATATGTAGTAGTAGTAGTAGTAGTAGTAGTAGTAGTAGTAGTAGTAGTAGTAGTAGTAGTAGTAGTAGTCGCTACAACAATAATAATGGTAAATAACCCAGGAATATGTCCTGCCTAATCTGATTAAAATTCCAACCTACCCACCCCGACTTTTGTACAATGGCTCAAAGGATTGGTTTCCTTTTCCACTAAATGAATAATATTTGTAAAGCAATGAAAGCAACTGGTACGTGGTGACGTTCATACTTTATTTTAACGAATTAAATTATATGAAGTAAATAGACATGACGGCAGCAACCGGATATTGTTTGTCCCCCTTGGTATTTGATACACAATGTCTTGTTTGTTTGGTCTTGTAATGTCGGTGCATAGATAACTTAGGAGACAGAGAGTTTCAAAGCAGGAACTTGTGGTATTTATGCCTTAAACAAGAGAATCTGAAATTACATTGCATATATGAAAGTCTTAAGTTAGGAACGAAACTGAGTCACAGGCTTCACCAAATTGCAATGACTAGATTAGCTTTCAGGTTTTGACACAAGGTCGGCATTATCAAGGAAGAGGTAGGTCAATTAGATCGACCCTAGTGCTCAATTGGTACTTAATTTATCAGCCTCCAAATTATGAAAGCAAGGTCGACCTCGGTAGAATTTGACCTCAGAAGGTAAAGACGGACGAAATGCCGCTAAACATTTTGTCCAGTATGTTAACCATTCTGCCAGCTCACCGCCTTGCTAAAACTAGAATAGCCCAAAGCTTATATTATATACATTAGTGCGTTGGTTCTTATAGCACTGAATACATTCACTCAGCCTGAAAAACAAATAAATATTCCTCAAAACAAACCCCAAACGGACTTTCAATAGAATCTATTGCATAATTCATAATGAATGTAATAATCCTGAAAAAGACAAGATGGTCATGCCTTCGACCAGAGACCTATTCGATCAGTGCTGACCTTTGGTTAAATGCCTAGATATTAATGACGCAATGATGATGCTTATATGGCATTACAAAACCTGCTGGATGTAGTAGCCGAATATCTCTCAAGACACTATCCACCCACCCATCGCCTTAATATAGGGACAGACATATTGGATATAACAGCCTTAGGAGCAGTCACGTTTGGAATGCATTTAATTATAAGCATACTGGTTTACAGCTGAAATAAAACTATACAGCAGCGAAGATGGAAATTATCATAATGGTTCTTCGTAATCAATCAGTGTTTACGTTATTAACCATCTGTTTATTTGGATTAGTAACACAAATATCTGTTGATAGTGTTTACGTTGTATAGCCCCAGGTAATCTCAGATTAGGAAGAGCTTCCTTGGAAGTAGTTTTATTTTATTTCTTGTTTCATTTTATTATTTTCTTTTCAAGCCGTAACACATCTTTTGTACATTGTTTAGACATACATCTTTATATTTTTGTTTGACATGTCACCCGGGAGAGTTACCTGTTATTTCTTGCATGCCAAGAGGCCATATAAATTCTCCCACATTGAAACGCATAAACAGCAACAATATAGCAGGCATATATATATATATATATATATATATATATATATATATATATATATATATATATATTCGATATAATCATACCGATATAATCGATATAATTTCCTGAGATTAATACGATAGATAAGATCTATTCATTGAATTTGATTGAAATCCATATTTATTCATCCATATATGATAGATTTCATGCCGAACCCAAAATAAGTCAATATTAATCCTGAAGGTGATAGTTATGCGGTAGGATCTACTGCGCGTTGGCATATTTGTATGCCCATGTATTTATATCCTCATGTATTTATATACAAGTATATATATATATACCCACTCGCATATAAGCCATATAAGCATGTATATTGATGTATTTATATACCCATAAATCTCTATATGTATATACCCATATATCTATAAATTCTTGTATCAATATAGGTGTATATATGTATGAATGCATGCACAACACTTAATAGCTATATAGATACATTTCTTTTATTAGCCACACAGGGCTCAACGAAGATGGGACAAATACAATGTAGAGCTTTTCTTTTTGGGAGGGGGAGATAGATAGATAGATAGATAGATAGATAGATAGATAGATAGATAGATAGATAGATAGATAGATAGATATACCAATTCAGCGATACAAGTATTATGAAATTATATTTAGAGATTATATATACACGTGTTTATGGATTTATAGGTATTGATGTATTTCTGTGTAAGCTTGTGTGTACATCTGACCATGCTTTTGTCTCTGTGTGAATGTGCAACATCGCATATCTCTAAATACATACGTGCATCACCGCGCAAGAAGAAGAAGAAGAAGATTTTCTACTAAAAGAACGAGATCTGAAATTTGGGCGGAAGGTTCTAGTTGATTATATCGATCCCAGAGCTCAAATAGTATTTATTTTATCGAACCTAAACGAAAGAAGGTGAAGATGACCTCGGTGTAATTTGAACTCAGAACATGAAGCGAAAAGAAACGCCGCTGAGCATTTTGTCCGGAGTAATAATAATAATAATAATAATAATAATAATAATAATTTCATTTATTTGCCACAAGGACGAAGGATGAGGGGACAATACAAAGACAGACATAAAGTGTAAGGGTTTACTTATAATGAAGTGATAAAAAAAGAAAGAAAGTAGACACTGAAAAAGAAGGGACATATATATATAGTATACAAAGGTTTAAAAAAAAGTGGCGGGGAAGACTGGGGCCCTCCTGATACAGGAAGGCCTCTAGGGAAAATCGAGGAACCCCACTGTCCGAGATTTCCCTGAACCCCCAGGAGCAAGTGCCCTCTCCATTTCCTTCTCTCCGCCCCGCAGGTCTACATTGAGAGAGGTACCGTCCGCTCTTGCCATTTTCGCAACTTTCACCTACCTTTCAATAAACTCCCTCGGGGACAGCACTTCCTTCTCCACTCACAATTTCTTTTTCAAGTGAAACTTGAAGTCACTGAGAGCTCTACCAAAGAGGAATGTATCTGTCCTCATGCTTTTCAGCCTTGTCCACCAAACAACCTCTTTCACCACAGCCAACGGGCAAAGGAAAACTGCCTTGCCTTCCCCGACACTAATCCTCTATAAATTTCTGAACGGAACATTCACTGATCACATTGCTCGACTAGTAGAGGGCTGTGAGCGCCTACCAATAATTGCCCTGATGCCCTCCCTGGTACTGTGTGTCATGGATTCTGATCTTAACTGATTGGAATTGATATAACGTACCTGTTTTGTTTTGGCATAAAAGATGCGCTACATCAAATATTAAGCTCATTGACCTTAACCAACTGAACATATCACTTACTGGCTGATGATATGTGCATCTCTGTTCACAAGCATAAGTAGTGGGGGATCATCATAACCATATGTTGAGAGGAATTCTTAGCGGTTTGAATAATTCACTCTTTGAAACATGATGGTTTCATTCATTATCTTTAAATAACTTATTCAGGGATCGTTTGAGGGGGATGGGCTACTGAACATGAAGAAAACAATAACTGAGCTCCACCTACAACATCATGCGCTGTTTATCTTGATATGCGTTGACCATGTCACGTACATATGGTTGTGGTGCATGTGTCTGGTGTACACTTATCAGACGGGTAATCATGAGGGGTATATTGGGCTTCATGTACTTGTACCCCAGCATCATTTTGATGATATGCGATGCTCTCTCACTCGCTAATAATAATAATAATAATAATAATAATAATAATAATAATAATCTTTCTTTTGTTTTGCAGTGCTGTGCATCACGCCGGAATTCGACTCGTATGAGGCGAATGTTACCTCAACGAATGGAACAACGGCTGTCTTACCCTGCACCATCAACCACCTCAGTTCCCATCAGGTAAGAAGATATCTACAATTTATTTATAAGGGGAACCAGCTTGAAAAGTGCGAGCTCGATCCTCATTAGGTTCTGATGCCAGTACAGGTTTCTGTCGCCATCTATAGTATTTCACTTCCGTAACTTTGTTAATGATAATGCATTTGCTAACTGTTTAATGGCACAACCATTTCGTTATTTCACAAATATACGACCACCGCTGCTGGATGATTTTCGTCTGTTTGGGGATAAGCTTACTTGCTTTTTCAACATTGTATGTTTATAAAAGTTGCAATCTCGAGGGGAATACTTGTGGTACGTAGGCTTTCAACGAAGTATTTGATCTTTTATGATATAAAAAATCTGTTATAATCAAATGATACCTACGTGACACGAACGAATTTTTATTCAGCCTGCCGGCTAATTGCTACTTTGGTGAATTTTCAATTACTATTTTATAATATCAGTGACGGCTGATGTTATCTTAGCGTACGGTTATTAGAGAAACAATTGCTACTGACGAAGCTCAAAGAGATAGAAATGTATATTTATCAAAGCCACTACCGCTGCTGGACGATTTCTTAGCAATTTAACATTGTATATATTTCCTAGCTTTTTAACACTGTGCGTCTACAAGTGATGCTATCTTGTGACGAATATCGCAGTTAGGTAGACTTTCAACTAAGTATCTGCTTTAGTGTGATATACAAGTTGTTATTTTGACCTAATACTTCTGTCGTACATAATAACTTTTGTATTTAATGGACAATAAAATTCTATTTACTCCTCCAAAATTTGATATGTCTCTATAAATTTATGTCACATCAGCGACTACTTCACGTGTTATTACGTATGGAGTTGATAAAATAGTACCAATTATTTACAGGGGTGAAAATAAAATCGATTGTATAAACTTTTCTAAGAAATTTGTAATGAATTAGTCATTATTCAACAGTGTTTACAATGTTGTTAAACTCTATTGATCAATATAGAAAACTATAGAAGTCTGTCGAAATAGTGTATCACTGTTAAATGCTATTGAGAAACGAAAACACTGTTAAGCTCTGTGACCTACTGTCTAGCGCTGAAGTACACTGCTTACCATTGCCCAACACTTTTCAATTATAAACATTGTTGACTTCATTTTTTTTAATGTTGTTTGAACTTTGATGAATAGTTATGAAGACTGTTAAAACCTTTTGAGCAACGTAGAACCATGCATAATATCGTAGAACATCTGAGGAGACCGCAGAACAACAATTTGGAAAACTGGCAACCAATTTAGAATATAGACACGTGTACCCTTAACGTAGTTCTCGGGGAGATTCAGCGTGACACACAGTGTGACAGGGTTGGCCCTTTGTATTACAGATACAACAGAAACAGGAAGCAAGAGTGAGAGAAAGTTGTGGTGAAAGAGTACAGCAGGGTTCGCCTCCTTCCCCTGCCAGAGCCTCGTGGAGCTTTAGGTATTTTCGCTCAATAAACACTCACAACATCCAGTCTGGGAATCGAAGCCGCGAACCTACGACCAGGAGTCCACTGCCCCAACCACTGGACCATTGTGCCTCCACAATGAGTCACGTAGTGAGTGTGTAATTGGCTAGGAGAACCTAAAGACTACGAGAGGTTATACTAACCGAAATATAATGGAGATATTATCACAGAACACTAAATCAATACTGGAATCAGTGATAACCTAACAATAAATCATGTTTAATAAATTATAAATTGCAAATTATCATTACGGTCATTAATATTACTTATATATATTTTTTTTATTTTTATATTTTAGTCCGGTGTTATTAGTATATTCTGCTGAGAAATTTGTTTAATATCATTAACTCGAATATTTCTAATTGTAATTATTTTTAATCATCGCTAATTAACACTGACCCCTACGGTAAAACTATTTTTAATGTAATTAATGTATTTTATCAGAATAGTAATTTTCTCCAGCAATTACTTTTTCTCTATTTAAATCATATTTTCTCGTTTCTAGTGGGATATTTTTTCTTGTCAATTACTCTCCACATTTTATATTCAGATGAAATATTTGGAATCTAGTTAGGTTTTTCTTAGAAACTTCTGGCAATAGAAAAGTCAGTCTGCTTATTATGCATTGTAAGTGAAGAATTGACATATCTCGGGGCTAGTGAATTGCTTTCATGGACAGGTCACGTAGTTTTCAAATGATCCTCTGTAAATTGGTTCATTTCTATAACATATACTCATCTCTACATGTAGCGCAATACTTTTATGAAAGGCAAACATTTCTTTAGCTTTCAATGAATTCGGATTCGTCCCTCGATGGCGTATTATCAAATCCTAGTCGTTGATGTATTTTAGATACCGGGTTGATATGTCATTCCAGTGTGGCGAAATTTGCGCCAGTCAGATGATGGAGTGTATTAACTCAATTTTACACATCTTCTATCAATAGATGACTTCTGATAGGGCACTGGATTTTGCAGTACAACTAATCGAATTTCTTGTAATAATTTTTTCGCTACAAATATTATATCGACTGGCTACATTTTTTACGGTTATAGCACCTATTTTATTTATGTATCTACTTATTTGAGATGATAAAGCAGTGGTCCTCCTTATATCTATGATCGATAGTCCATAGCCATATATTCCTAACCCTAGTGATCTGTAGTCACTGTGTATCGTCATGCTGTGTATTACGTAGTGTTTTCTGTAGTCGAATGGAAGAGACTTAGGTGAAACACATGCGGTAACTGTGACCCCCTTGTTCACCGTAGGAGTAGATGTGACTACGATTTTGCCACCGCCAAAATCGTAGTCACATCAACGGCAGCAGCAGCAGTAACAACCAAACCCAAACCACAACCATAACACCAATGTTTACTCCACCGACAAAAGGATGCTCGCACATTCGCGCCCTCTCAAAACAATTCAGATATAGATATATGTGCATAGAGGTGCTGCAAGCCCTTTTTTTTTTTCAAGAAGGTAGCAAATCATTAATTATAAGAGGAAGACGGCCGCTGTAAGTCATCCAATTCACACACATCGTAAGGTTGGCTAAAAACCAATGACCCCCATCAGCTGTCCACTGTAACAATAACAAGAAACAAACAAACACGGAAACAAAACGAAAATGAAACCGACAACTAGAACATCAATAACAGCAGAAAATCCATTGTTACAACAATTGAAAAGAAAGAAAGAAAGAAAGAAAGAACCGTGAATCGTAAGATGGAAGGAGGAGATAACACGTCAAAAAGATTGGAAATAGGTCAAGAAGAGATAATCAACGAAAATACTTGCAAATTTGAAAAGCAAAGAAAGCTTTAAGAATTATGAAAATTTGAGACAAATAAGGGCAAATAAGTAATGCCGCAAATCTAAAAGTTGAAAATCGAAGTAATGAGAGAGTTATTGTCAGAAGAGGAGAATACGCATGCGTTCATACACACATACATACACACACACATACACACACATACATACACACACATACATACACACACACACACACACACACACAGAACTTGCCTTGTCTTAGTCCGTTCACACCATGGTTGAGTCGTAGCAGCACCGTTGTGATATACAGCGAGTCTTGGGTATTTTTATATCTGATACAGCAACTCCAGGTTCTACTACAACTGCTTTTTACTAAAGATAGTAAGTTAGACAGACAGAAAGAGATAAAGATGAATCTGCTCCAGTGAAGAATTGATGCTATATTTATAGACACCGAAGGGATTAAAGGCAAAGATGACCTTAGGAGGATTCGAATTAAAAGAGCGGGCAAGGTTACCACAAAACAATCTATACAATGAACTGACGACTACGTTTTGGCGGCCATATATAATGTTTGGTGAACAGTAAGCGTGTTAAACGAAAAAGGAGTTCCTGTTGTAAGGATGGGGTGTTTTTATCCATGTTAATGGCTTAAGTGTGAATTATGACTCGCATCTTCTCTCACCCAGAGATGGTCAGCAGGGTGGCATAATAAATTTAAAATTCTAGCTCTGGGTTTTGAAATTTGTTGGCGTATAATAGTAGACGTGAGATAAGTGCTCGGTAAAACAATCTACTTGAATCCCGTGGTCTCATTAGCACATCGAGATTTGTTGAATTTGCAAGTAATGCAGTAAATAAGGTTAGTAGAGGTACACTTAAATTACAGCTTAACTTCGAATTGGGTTTGTGAACCGATTATAAGTTCATGACTGCAGATAAAACTCAAGGTTACCAAAATATGCTGTGACATTTGAAAGTATTGACATATGCTTTGCTAAGAGTGAAGCAATCGTAAAGACCCTTTTTTCGGAATGGACAGAGTAGGGTAGGATGGGAGTTTGAGATTCAGAGCACAGAAACATAATGAGTCGAAAGATCGATCGTTAAACAGCAATGCTGACGGATTAAGTGTAATAGAGAATAAAAAACTTTGTCTTCAATTACATGTATGTGGGGTACGTTTGCTGTAGCCATTTTAGTAGGTTTGAGCAAGATCGTGCTTTAGTTATACATTAGAGAAGAACAATTAAAGTATTTCTTCGGATTTAGAAAGGAAATCCAAAGCCTTGTTGCGTAGATAGGATCGGAGAATTAACCAAAAGGAGATGGCAGATGGCAATTTGATTGCAGGAAGAAGCGGAGAGTAAAGGAAATGTTGCTCGCATATGTGTGTATCAATGCGTTTATAATAAATACTCATTTAGCTGCTATATTTACCAGGTCACACGAACGTGTAGGAGCTTCCTCATTCGCTGACTATTAATTCAATAGTAGTAGTAGTAGTAGTAGTAGTAGTAGTAGTAGTAGTAGTCTTTTGTCCGCTGTTATCGTTATTGTTGTTTTGTTGTTTTCTCCTTACAAATAATTTAACACAACATTTAACAGACGTTCGAAGCGAATTAGTCGTATAATACGTTTTCGCCATTAATTAAATAGATTTGTTACTCTAATTATTGCCGTTTTTCTTTTTTACTTGCCTAATTATTGTTATTGCTGGTACTGATGACGATGATGATGTTTTGATAATATAATTTCTTAATAGATTCTAAATTTTTAATATAGACGATAACTGATGTAGTGGTATTCTGTGACGTTTGAAAAAGACGAAGCAAAGTTATAGAATCGGTGCAAATGTGCAAGGCGAGATGACAGTGGTAATTGAGAAATTATCATTATAGTGAAACGTTACAGAAACAACGATTTCGATTTAAGTATTATTAAATAGTAAATGCGAGAGGGCAGCTACAGGAGATACACAGGCACACACCCGCACGCACACACACACACATACATACACGCACGCACACACACACACACGTCTATATATTGCATCCACTGTAGTTAGGTTAAACAAATCCGCTCTTGGGACAATCAACAAAAATGTATTCCATCCAATGAGAGTTAAAATCAATTTAATACACAACTGAAAGAGCTGCTAATAGTTTTATGATGTTATGATACTTCAACCAGGCATACTTAGAAAATACGCTATGTATCTCCAGGCTCTGTTTATGTTGTATATGTTTTGAGAACAAGGACACTGGACAGTGAAAAACTAAGAAAAAATTAGAAAAGCGCGAAGAAGATTGATGCAAAAAATGGAACGAAAAGAAAGAAACCTCCACAATTAATGCAGCTGGTATAAAACAAAATAACAGAAAATATGTCAACGTCTGCGAGACAACAGCTCGTTCCTGTGCGAGTGGCATCATCCAATTCGACAAAAGAAACTTGCCCATGTGTTTGCACATGCTAAAAATTTCAGATCTGGAATTATGCAGTGTGTTAGAATTCTTATACAATAACAGCATGCCGCTTCATTTCTTGAGTAAGATGAGGGTCTGCCATTATTATTTTCTGAAACAAAGATTATACAGTGTTAGCAAAAAATGCAGCAATGACCCAAAAATGATATGTCCTCAAATACCTTACTCACCCTGTGTGTGTGTGTGTGTGTGTGTGTGTGTGTGTGTGTGTGTGTGTGTGTGTGTGTGTGTGTGTGTGTGTGTGTGTGTGTGTCTAGTGTATTTTAAGTATAAAAAAACCTCATAACCAGCGTTTAAGAGTACCTATCTTGTGTAGCTGCCACATGTTATTATACCCCCAGGGAATGCAGAAACTCTAGTCACCGTTAAGCGTGACTATGGAGTTGGGAAACACCTACATTGCTAAAAATAAGAGCTAAGCCGTTCTATTGCTGTAGTTAACGCACATTAATGAAAACATATACATTAACAAGGACCATAATCGTCCGAAAAGTGCTGATCGAGAATTCTTAATACTGACGCCAGTTTCGGCAGTTTCCGTCGCCTCATCAGTTAAGACCACTCGATTATTTGGCTCTTTCCAGACTCGCTTCACCATTAATATTTAATGTATTATTTTCGTCATCCAAGTTATTGGATGACTTAGTGATTCGCTAATGTGTATATATAAAATTATCTACAGCATTAGAGCGGTTTAGCTCTTCTTTCTCTCTCGTTCATTCTTGTCATGAATGATTTTATAGATCTTTGATAACTCATTTCAGTTGTCCTGATCTTAGAAAGAAGAATATCTGTAGCCAAGCCAATTACCAAACCGTTGTTGCACACACTTCCAGTATCTCGTGGCAGATAGAGACGGCCATTAACAATAACATTTTCTAACATATTCAGACTCACTTCTAATAAACACATAGACGGTTTCCAAAATGTAAGATAATCTACTTGAGACGTACTCCACAGTATCAGGTGCCAGAGGGCACTCACCTCGAAAGATTTCGTGAACATATCTTTGTTTAACTTGAAATCAGTAAAACACCGGATCGTTCCATCACATGATGTCTTCTTATAGTTTCTATCTATCTGTCTTCTAGAGTGGTGAATCTCTTTCACATCTTGCCAACTATGCTCATTTATATATCACCCATTATACAGAATTTATGTTAGAATAGTGTATCAAAAGAAAACGTCATTTTGTGTGGGTACTACACTATTTTGAAAATATTTCGGCAAATATTTTCTTTTGTGATATCAAAGAGATATCAATTCTGAAACGTTATTTAAGATACAGTTTCTGTAAAATAATATATTTAAGACAGAACTGTAATAAAATAATATATTTACGAAAGTGCTTTTATTAAATAATATATTTAAGATAGATTTTTATGAAATAGTTTATTTATGATAGAGATTTTATTAAATAATATAGCAGTTTTTTATGAAATAGTATATTCTTTCTTGCCAACTCAAGTTGGCGGTATGAAATATTGGGTACATGAAATTGTGTGACAGGCGTAGTTAGAATGTAGGGCTGTAAAATCCGAGTTGATTTTTTTAAACAGTTGTAACTAATTGACAGGTACAGATTACATATTGTTAGACTTTGACCAAAATCCAAAATTAGAAAGATCAGATTAAAGCCAATCAACATTCAGGTTCTGAAGGTCCATGAGTGGTACATGCTCTTCGACTCCAGTTTACCAGCAATATTTTGCCCAATTATTCGAGAATTGGTGTGGACTGCAGGCAGAGGACGTTTGTGTCTACCTCGACAGTTTGACGTGGCTTTCAGCTGAAAATTTGATTTTTGTTTTGAACGTCAGTAAGAGCAGCTCAGTTTCGGTTGTCAGTAAAAGATTATCCATGTGTTAAATCGTCTGCTTTTGACTGTTTACGACACACACAAACTTACCAGACTTGTTTGACTCTCACTTGGAAAATATCAAACATAACTGGGAGCAGGTTTGGAACATTTCCAGCTGCGTTAGCTGCAATTGGTAATATTGTAGAAGAACACAAGCAAGCTGATGTCGTCAAACGTTCCCAGCTCATAACTCTGGGCGCAGAGTCTAAAAGCTTGTCTAACGTGCACGCGAAGAGGCTAGATTTGCTTTTGTTGTCAATAATGTGAAAATGTGTGCATAGAGCTATACAATTCTAGAAAGAATTATTTGCAATCTTCTCCTTATGCAGTATATTGTATAGAAAGCGGGTAACATACCTGGGTTCAGTGGAGCCCGGATCTACTTGGGTCATCCCAAAACTTTCTGTTTACTGTTAGCATATATGCTAGCTCTCTACTGTGTCGCTTTGAGACGTTGAGTCATTTCATTTTGCGGTGGTTTTTCATCGGATGTCAGATAGTAATTTTAATTCACAGTCTCGATATGATAAGTATATCCTTTCGCATTGCTCATGTTTTAATTCTGGAGACTTTATTATGGAACCGGTCGGAGTTCGATGCTATCTCGTTCGATCTATAGTGTGGGACAACCACATAGGCATAGGTAGATGCTGCATCAGATACCATCAGAAAGGTATACGCCATTTTGATTGTATTTGATTAAACAGAGAGGTGAGCGGCCTCCACACTGTAGGAATGAGATGAGATAACAGGTTCATGCATTAAACGGTGGGTTTGTAAATCAGTACTTGATGCAACAAGTCAAGGTTGATCGGCATTGAGATTTCTGAAAAAATGTTCCTGTATGTTGTTCAGGTCTGGTTTCGATGAAAACTCTGAATGGATATGAACAGGAAAGAAGCAATGAGATTACCTACTTTATTTCACAAGATTGTCGATTTATTCCCTCTTGGTTAAGAGTGTCTAACATCACTCGTACGCTTACTGGACATTACGTACTGAGCCTGTGAGATTACATGAAGGGAGGTTTTGAGAGTATCCTCCACTGGGGCTAAGCTAACCTTTTCTCTGTCAGTAGTGAAACGCTCAACCACTACTCCTATCACACTGTCTCTAATCGTGAGCAGTGCTCAGCTAGTGACCTCAAAGACACTCCAAATCTTGGATTTCACAACTACTGAGTGTGTCTCAGCAAATATACATCCTTATCTTGGCTCGAACTACATCGCAAAGATTGTCCCCTTTTTCAGAGTTAGAAAATATTTCAGGCTCCAACAGCTTTACTGATACCCTATACACCTCAAATGATGCCTCCGATGAATTACTGTACTCATATCTTGGATGGGGTTGCTGCTATGCACACTAATACCCTGGACAGTTCTACCATAGTCAGAAATATATAAAACTTTATCCAAAAATGACCATCAAGTTGACATGTTATGTAAATCCGTCCAACTGCAGACATGCAGACATGCTTTTTTCTGGTTTTTCTACTGAAACTAGATTTACTTTTTCACCTCGAAACTGGTTGCTCTGGCTGCTCCCATCTCCGCTCAGGTATTACCAACATTCTGCTCTCATCCCACCTATTGTATCGTCGCTAACCATTACCGCAAGTTTTTCATATGAACCACTACTTTCTGGAATTTCAGCCCTGCACATGATTTCCAACTTCTCAAAAGGAACCACAGCGACGTCGCCAGTCTACGGTTGCCTTTGAAATCCATGATACAGCACTTCTTCCAATGAAAAATCAACAAAAAAGTCCAATATTCTACTCTTTATTTTAAAATGTCTTTCCGTAATCGCATGGTTCTTCATGTTTTCTTTCTTTTGCTTATTTAAGATTTTATTCACTTCTGTTGTTCGGTTACATAGCATTTATTTTGTATTTGTTTATTACTTTGCAAAACAGAATGTCTTTTCATGTTCATGTTTTGTAGCTATTTGAATTAGTTTTTCAATATTCATTACTAAAGTTTTTAGTCCTACTGTGGATATTTTATAATAGTTTTCTAGTTAAAGCTGTCTCTTACCTTCCTGCATTCGTGCTGAATAATTTTTTCTGTTTGATATTCGACTTTGTTCTCTGTGTACAGTCATTTTTTCTTGGTTTCTGTCTAGTCGTATAATTCATTTAGCGTCCAGTTGAGAATATTATAAGTATTTCTTATTATTACTGAGACAGCTGAAGTAATCATGCAGTTTTTTCTTGCATTTCGTTCAGTTTTAACTATTAAACTAATGTGTCTCTAATATTCCTTCCTAACCTTTTCTTCTATTTGTGTGTGTTGTACACTGTCTATCTCATTAATACCTAAGTATTTGGAAGTCTGTGTTTCGTCTTATTTTCTTATCTCAGTTCCTTTATCTAACATGACATCGGTGTTCTTAATTAATTTTTCTCTCTTTAAGATTACCTTGGAGCATTCTAGTAACCTATAGTAAAGCCGTGAAATGTCTGTTACTATCTCTCTACTTGTTTATAATCTGCGGCGTATAAATTTAGGTCGTCCAAAATGGCTGATTGTCTTACCATAGCATTTCTATCAAAATTCAGTTGTTTCGAATAGTGGTTGAATGTCTTAACACCAAGCTCTAAAACGTATAGAGAAAGGAGTCTCTTCTTTAATTAGAGAAAGAATTAGTTTTCATAATTTCCTCTTTCGTCTTTATCATAGTTAATGTCTCCAGGATCCACGTGTGGTGAAAATTGCTTCTGTTAGATAATCTACCAAGGTTAGGCTCTTTTACTTCCTTTCATACACTTCGATTTTAACTTTTTTGATCAGTAATTGATATTTACATGGATATGATCCTTGTCGATATCTGTTGTCAATAATTGTTTTGTTAATTCGACAGCTTAGTTGCTTTATTCACAAAGATTTTTCAGCAGTTAATGTTTTGCATGGTGTAGCAAGACAAATTTTGAATGGTGATGTTTAATGTTGTACACGGCACAATCAGAAAAGAGGAAACTAAAGATGGCATTTCACTTATCTGGGTAGCGTAGTCAATAAAGAAGATTGAACATACCCAGAAATAAAAACATGATTCCGAAAGCTAAAACTATTCAGGGTGCTCAGAACCATCTGGAAGTTACAGATTTTGTCAGGAGACGCAAAACGTGGGATCTTTGCCTCACGACAACCATAAAGCGGAGAAAATGGATAACAACCACTCAGTGTGTATTAGATAAAGAAACGGGTATAAGAGAATTTTAACAAACGCAAACGTACGAATTCTTGAGGATTAATTATCTGGGCAAAGTAAAGTGAAAGTTTGCAAATTAATAGTTTCAAAAGTATTTTGAACACATTTTGCTTTGATATTAAAAATAGAACTAAATGCCAAAAATAGTTTCCCTCCTTGTAATAACTAATAGCTGTAGTATTCTCAAGTGAACACTAAGCGAATGACCGAGAAATTAAATTACTCCCTTTAGAATAAACCACCTAAAAAGTGACACCGAAGGAACATATTTACATAAATACAGAACAAGAAGCATCATTTGCTACAAGATAATTGATATAAACTTGTTATAAAATCCCATTGTGGGACTGGGACACTGGGACAGTATATCAATACAATAATAAAGAAAGTTGCTTATCATCTAGATTGGAGTATCTAACTTTTTCTAAGAGACCGCAATTATTAAAATCAGCACTGTCTAGAAAATTCTTATAAACTCCTATTCTGATATTTTATTATCGAAATGTGATTTTCAAAGACTTTTATTATTGAAGATTTCCAATATGGCATTCAATCAAACGACTGTCTTTTTGTTACTGCTATCTTACACTTCGAGACAACGATTTTTAACGTTTCTGTTTATATTTCTTATGGAAATGAAAGGCTACACATATATTTACAGCGATACATTCTGTTCATATTTCAACAAAATGATTTCTCAAATTTATAGGCTTAATCCAGTGTCAGCCAAATTATGTCAATTCAAGTATCCTTTCATATTTGTTGGGTGTTAAAAAAGAAATAGCAAACTGAATAAGTGGATTTCATTTACTTGTGACATTTGTACCACATAGAAACGGCATAACAACAGGTATGTCCTACCACACACACACACACACACACATGACTTCTCTTCTTTAATGATTTCGGAAAAAGTCGTATTTATTTAATGAAAATTTTCAGATGCATTTTACATGGAGTTTGGGGTTATATTGGATATTGCGCTGAAGACTTGTTTCGGAAAGGTGGAGGAGTTTTGAGTAACTCACACAACTCAGTTTGTTTCCTCATACCTTTTTGAAAACTACACAATTTTAAGAAAGTTTTTTGCAGAAATGTTTCATATTGTACATATTACGATTATGCTGGAATTCTTGCCCAAATCTTGCCCCTCTTCCTAGCAAGTCGGTAGAATAAAGTACCAGTCAAGACCAAAGATCAATAGTATTGACTCACTCCTACTCCTAAATTCCATACCTTGTGCTTCTATTTTTTTTAAAGATATTTTTCACATTTCTTTTTGCTTGTTCGACCGTATTTATCTGTTTCTCAGCAATCGTTATATCTTCCTCGTCACAAGGCGATACACTGGCGCTACTGATTACTTTTGTTTCCAGAATAAATATATACTTGTTTCTTTTCAAAGATGAGTATAAAGCGATTCCTTCGACCATTGCCGTTGGAACCTAAGACTTGTTGCTCTTCTCGTTAATTCGGTTAACTTACGTTTCTAGTTTCCATGCCTAATATTTCTAGTTTTTTTTTTTTTTTTGGTTTTTTTTTCCAGGCAATATAGCATACGTATAGCAAAACATAGATAATTTACCTTGGACTATTAATCGCAAGGTCTTTGTCTCAGCGTTCTCAACCGAGCAAAATTCCAGTACAGTTTTGTGGTATCCGAGATTCAATATGAATTATAAATCCAGTTTGACACCCACTGACCGCATGTCACCTGTCGTTAGTCCTGTTTTAGCTACCCGTTCGTACGAAAGTAACAACTATCCCCAGCTCTTCATCATTTCTGATATTCTTTATTGTCGCACCCGCATTTCTTTCGCTCATGGTCAGCATAACAGTGAGAGCTGCTTGCAAGAATGGAATTTAACACTAGCATAAGCATGGCCTCCAAAGAGGAGGTGGGGGTCTTTTATGGTGATTTCTTCTGAGGTCTCCTTTTGGTTGATCAGTAAAACTTCTTTTGAAGTTCTTCCTTCTCACCCGCTTGCTTTCTCTTTCACCTGCTGTACCTGAGGGTTTGCCACCTCTTTTACTTTTAATGAGAGCCCATGTACTACAAAATGTCAACAAGATTTGTGAAAACATGGACACACGCGCAATATGTATGAAATATCTAAGACACCCTTATTTTGTATATCTGGTTACATAGCTAAAAAGGTAGACAGATTGATAGATATCTACAGATATGTATACATACATATGTGTATATAGATTTGGACATTTATATGCGTTCATGTACAGGTCGATATCGATAAATACGTATGAATCTGTGTATGTATGTGTGTGTGTGTTCGCATGCGTTTTATTTTATCGGCCTTCTTGTGTCAACAAAATATAGAGCCAGGCAAATAGTAGGGTCGATATATAGTCCATTATTCGTCTCCTTTCTGTTATTTTTTCATTTCTTATAAAAGTTTTAGAGTTTATTCTTTCGCCATTTGTGTTTGTTCAAGTGTGAATTTTTGGAATTTGCAAATATTTATGTTTGTTCTATTGTCAACTCTCAGTTTTATTTTTCGTTTAACTCGTGATTTTTTGTTTTCTTTTGTAAAATATTTCAAAATGATTGTCGAAGATTTTTGGTGCGTATCTGCTGCAATCACGTTTGTGGTTAGCACCTCCTCCGCTCCCTACAGAAGAATTTATATTGAATTACGAGTAACAGTATTTGCAAAATGTATCAAATGTCGAAGACAAACCTTATTTTGCAACCCAAAGTAATGGAAGGGTCATTTGAATATCCCTGCAGAGCAAAACTATTATTTTATATAGTAAAACGTGTTAAAATTTTAAAATTCTCTGGTGCTACGTTACAGGTTTCCAACACCACTAACATTACTACCAACAACAACAACAACAACACCGACAACAGCAAAACTACTCACACGATCAACACCACCGACACCGAATATAAAGACAACGTTTTTCCAATCAATAATAACTAACAACAACGCCCAGCATCAGAAACACCACCACGAACGACAATAAAAACAATATCAGCAACATCTACAACTGAAACAAGAACGACAATAGTAATTGTTTCTCACTTAGGCACAAGGGCAGAACTTTTGAGGGAAGGATTGGTCCATTAAATCAACCCAGTATTTTTATAGGTACTTTGTTTTATTGACCTGGGGTGGATAACAAAGTTGAGTTCGACAGGATTCAAAATTAGAACATAAAAAGTCGAAAGAAATGCCGCTAAAAAATTTCTAACTCACTAACGACTCCGCCAATTCACCACCTCATCATTATTATTATTATTGGAAGGAGGCACTGAGGGTTCGATGGGGGGGTGAAGAACCAGTGTGAGTGAAGGAGGCCGTAACTATTGTGGTGATAGTGGGTTTGGTAATACATATAAATGAAATGGCTGATGTTGAAGGACCAATGTGAGCTGAACATTTGATGGGCGTGGAACGGATGGTAAGTGTTGAGGGGACGATGATAATTGAAGAGCCGACGGTGTGGAGGTTAAGCGGCCGATGAATGCTTGAGGGGATGATGGAATTGAAGGAGCAGATGGTTGCTGATGGATGAAATTGAGGGCGGTGAGGAGACGGTGGTAAACCAGAGGTCAATGGATGTTGAGGAGTTGATAATTGTTTAGGGATAAAGGAGTGTTGAAGGACCAGCGGCGACTAAGGGGTCAGTGTGTACTAAAGAACAAATGGGTGAAGCCAGGGTGGAAGATGTTAAGGGTCTGCCATGTATGGAGAGTGTTGTGAGGGCGAAGGGTATTAAGATTCCGGAGGGTACAAAGGAGTTGATGTACCACAAAGAACCATGAGAAAAGATTCCTCCCAGTCTAGCAATAAATAGTATACTGACGATAGAATCCTCATATTTGTTTATTTCAAAACTGTAAATTTATTGATTTATTTACTTAGTATTTATATAATTCTATTTTAGTATATCTGTTTTCTTGGCCAGGTGGTATGGACCAATCCAGAATCAACAATCGTATCTTTGCAAATTCGGCGTATAATTGACGATGTTAGAATCAGTGTGGAACGACCATATATCAAAGATTGGCACCTCCATATAAGGAATGTACGGGTGAGTGACAGTGGGGAGTACACGTGTCAAATCAATACAACACCAGTGAAAATGAAGATTATTAATTTAAAAGTTGTAGGTAAGTAGTTTGTTACTTGTTCCAAATATTCGTCAGCTTGCACTCGCAAAATCTCTTCCACTTATATCTGACATTAAAAATCATTTCAGAAGAGCGTATATTCTGAATGTACTAAGAGAACACTGCACGTATATCTAAGAGGAAAAATTTTATACTGTTCTTGCAGTATCCTCATATAATCTGATCAGTTTGAATTATGTATTATGTATAGAGATAAACTAAAGTTTTATTGTTTATTGTTGAGACTGTACTTATGTCAGTGTAGTAGGTTCTTCAAAGGGTATACCTTGTAGCAATTGCTAATCCTTATTACAGATACGAGGGCAAGCTGTAAAGTTCATAGGATGACTATGAAGGAGTGGGGCTTCAACTATGAAATATTGCATGCATTAATTTCAACTCTTCTTCATACAAGGGTGGACTGAAAAGTTTATAGGTTGACCCAGATACTCTCATGGAATGTGATCAAATGGGGTTTGTGTTTCAAGATAGACTCCCTTGTGGTCCTCACACTTCGTCCATCGGCGTTGCTGTTATTAATAAGAAAATTTGGAATTAATACATGCAAGATTTCATAGCTCAAGCATCACACCTTCATAGTCAGCCTATTTATTTTTAAGCCCACTCTCGTAACTGTATTCTTTCTTTCCAGGTAAACTGACGTTTGACAGTTCAAAGAAGACTTCACAAGTAATTAGTAGTGACTTTTCTTGAAAATGAACAAATTTTGGCAACGTGGTGTTATCAAGTACCTGCAGAAAAACGGTTTAGCTCCAAATGTATGTGTGTATATA
>NC_142939.1:48225404-48345404 GCF_046866305.1 Octopus bimaculoides
GCATTTTTTCTTCGATATTTATTCAAGTTTTTCTTCGCAGAGCTAAATCCGGTCATTAATGAAACGTTTGCTTTATCAAGAGAGTTTCAATGATTTGTAATATATGAGTTATTGCTTGTATATATCCGTGTATGGAAGCATAGGTATACTTCCACTCATGTCATGAGTGCACATGCCTCTTAAGTACGTGATCATTTTTATGCACGTGAGTGTATGCCCTATGTGCATTCCCTATGTGTACGCCCGGTGTAGTTGGGTGTATAGCCAATGCTTCCCTTTGATGATGTGAATATATTTACACTCATCTTTTGTGTATACGTGTATGTGCTTCTTCGTATTCCTAATTACCATACGTGTATGTCATATGCATACATTAGATGATGTACATATTTAGCAAATTGAACTTGAAAATCTTTGGAATGTTTGACAAATCTTCTCTTGAAATGTTTGATAAATTATTGCCAATCGGTTGCATTTAAAGAATGCGAATTACTTTGTTAATTTGTTTTAAAATCCCAGCATTTCAAGATTTCTGTGTAAATTTGTCGTTGCATAGATCATTACACCTATGGTAATATATACAACTGAAAATAAATTGCGCGGATACAAGAGCTGTAAGTTCATTATTGCAAAATAGATTTTCTGTTGGTTTATTTTTCACATTTCCGTGCAGCTGGTCTCTGTAACAATGCATGTTTTTGTTCTCTCTCCCGGAGAAGAATACTTGGCCTATTGTGTTTATAGCAAGTGCGTGTTGTAATTGGAATGTTACGCCAGTTCTTCTTTATTTTTAAAGAGCTACGAAAGGTTACTCACTCCGCAAATTCTGCTGCTATCCTCTAACTTGCTGGATATGCATCCAAGCATAATTTCTACTGTTATGATAAGTGATTCTGTTTACTTAGTTTAGGTCAGCAACCCTTGGTTCACGTGGAACGGCTGTGGATATAGAGTGCCTATACTACAGTCCTTCACCTACTCTATATTCAATCTTGTGCTGATGTGCTCATTTATCCTTTGGCTACTGTTTAATAGCTGCTTTCTGACTGATACGATGCGTGCATTTCAATGCTATTTTTGCCGACGCTATATCCCTGCTTCAATTCCTGTTCAACAGTTTCCCTTAGTATCACTCTTGATGTATATGTTACCTGTATTGGTAAATATATTTTCAGCCTTGATGTCCAAGTTGCCGATCTCTTTAAGTGTCCTGTCCGGTATTGTTGTTGTTGTTGTTGTTGTTGGCACTCCGTCGCTTACGATGTCGAGGGTTTCAGTTGATCCGATCAACAGAACAGACTGCTCGTGAAATTAACGTGCAAGTGGCTGAGCACTCCACAGACACGTATACCCTTAACGTAGTTCTCGGGGATATTCAGCGGGACACAGTGTGACAAGGCTGACCCTTTGAGTTACAGGCACAACAGAAACAGAAAGTAAGAGTGAGAGAAAGTTGTGGTGAAAGAGTACAGCAGGGTTCGCCACAATCCCCTGCCGGAGCTTCGTGGAGCTTTAGGTGTTTTCGCTCAATAAACACTCACAATGCCTGGTCTGGGAATCGAAACCGAGATCCTATGACCGCGAGTCCGCTGCCCTAACCACTAGGCCATTGCGCCTCCACTGTCCCGTATTACCAATGACGATAACAGCATTGGCACAGCAAAATTATTGAACGCGAACGGCTATGAATTTCATGACTTCCGAAATATAGAAATATTTTTTGCCACCCTAACTTTAATCACAGCAACAATACCCAACACCCAATCAATATCGAGATAATTTTGGTATTCTTCTTTCGAAAAATACAAACCATTCGTATTATGTATTTCTTGTCTGGTTTGGATAATCTTTTCTTGACTACAAAATGTGAGCATTTATTTTTACGAAATCCCATTCCTTTGTCCAGTGAGAAATATGTATGTCTTTAGGTTTTGTGAATATTACAGGAATACATGTTAAGTTTATCAACAAAACAACGTGTAGCTGACATTAATTCTTTGTTCCTTTACATATCCAAATATGCAGTCTTGTCATTTCGTAAACAGGTCTTAGAAGGTGTTCCTTATTGGAATAAACAATATTACAGATAAGCTGTCACTCTGGAATATTCCGATCAATAACCTAATTCTGTTTGTGACAATGGTAGTTGCCTCAGTTCTCATCGATAGCTCTGTTGATCATGTGAACTTTGGTAAGGTGTAGTGACTCTAGCATCAATAAGTAACGGACAGAAATAAAAACCTGTCTATAGCGTGGCTATACATTCAGCAGGCTTCGGAGTTGCTGTTTTGATCCTCAACGTTGCTGATTAGGAACTGCACAGCACAAAACCGGATCCCTTTCTTTCTTTTAGTCTGCTTACCAGTCACCAATTTGTGTTTCAAAGCTATATCAGGCAAATACAGTCAAAGAATTTGTGCATAATTTATAGACACGATTTACATAAGTTATGGACCCATAGTTTTCGGGTTCAGATGTCCATTGGTTTCAAGACACGTATAATGACATTACAACACACAGCTATTCTGAATTATCGAGTTTAGCGTTCATGTATTGACCCAAACAAGAGAAAGAATATTTCAAAGAGTCAAATTTCTTTTCTATTCACTGGTATTCTGAAGAATTTCGCTTCAACAGCTCTGGCTTCTCTACAAACAAGTACCTCTCACTGACATTTTCATAGAATGACCGCAGATGGCCTAGTTACCAGAAGAACAAGTCAGACCTCTTACAAATAAATATATTGAACAGCCAAGCAAACCAGCTATCAATTGCGATACCACAGATCATTTGAACTTATACAGTTCACACATCTTTTGTTTACGTCGCATGACCTATCCAACTGAGGCAGTTTTCATAAACATTGAAAATAGAAAAGCGTGTACAAATACTGTTGTGAGACAACCAGAGCCTCTACTACTAACTCAGACCACTGTAGCTTATAGTTTACAAGTTATTGTAGCATCTATATATTATATCAGTGCTAAGGACAGATTCCTGCGGTATAAACAATCTATCACACCAATCTATCACGCTGTGGAGAGAGGATGATAACACTGAACGTGCAATACAAAGAGAAAAGGAGAGAGAGATTCAAACGAATGCTACTGGCATATACGCACACTCATACATCTATGTATCTTTTATCTTCTGTTATATTGAAGTTCTAAGAGGATGTTAAATACTCACATACATACAAATGCTACTGGTGCGCACACACAGATACACACACAGATGACATCCCCAGTGTCAGACTAGCTTGTATTGTTTTACATCCAGTCATCATTAAAATCATTACAACTAAAGGAACATATGATTCAGCTAAACTCAGCAAGAGAGCCGTGCTTAAGTGAACTAATCTATCATTTGCCTCCAAATTATGCTCAGTTTTAATTTTAATTGCGAAATTATGATCTAAAACCATATGATATTCAAATTCTTAGCATTAATACGAAGATGTAAAGCTTTGCTGTCATTTATGCTATCATCGCAAAAATTAATGTATTACTAATTTAAATCTGCGCTAAATATGTAAACTGCTGGTTTTCCATAATATAAACTGTCACTTTCCCTATAATACATGAGCTGCAGCTAATATTACTTATTTATATTGCTCAACATTTTATTTTTTTTACATTAATTAGAATAATTTCTCCAACCACTGTAGAACTCTGGCGTGTTCCACAGAGGCTGGCTTTCAGGATTACAGATGGGAGAACGGAGAGATAAAGCTTCAATATATTATGAATAGGATTACTCTACTCTTGATATATTTTCTGCACTGCAAACTACCACGCACAGGGCTTCATATAGATTCGAATAAATGTGTGTGTTTGTGGCTCCCAGGCGCAGGAGTGACTGTGTGGTAAGGACCCTGCTTCCTAACCACATGGTCCCGAGTTCGGTCCCACTATGTGGCACCTTGGGCAAGTGTCTTCTACTATAGCCTTGGGACAACCAAAGCCTTGTGATTGGATTTGGTAGACGGAACCTGAAAGTTTCAGTACCCTTTTGTATATGTATGTATATGCATGCACACACACACATATATGTCGTGCGAGATCGATAGATGTGCATATGTATATGCATATATGTAAGCATTTATGTACGTACATGTGTTTCTATGTTATTAAATATTTTAATATTCATGTTTTTCACCTTTGTGTTTGCTTGTTTTTTTTTTCTTTTCTACCACAGTGCCACCAACAATAATCAGTCATTTGTCCAGTACAGATATGGAGGTACGAGAAGGTGACACAGTTACATTAATATGCAATGTTACTGGTATTCCACACCCAAACGTCACGTGGTATCGACAATCAGCCAGTAATGACTATTCTACAATGGAAAGTAAGTGCTTCGGATTTTGATTAAAACGACTTGATAGCATGCTGTTTTTGACACATGTATATACATCTACGTGCATGTGTTGTAAGTATGTATGTGTGTATGTATGTTTTTTAGTCTGCCTTGGCTATCATATTTAAGGCTAATACGGCACACTACCATTTTATGTATATGTGTCTGCGTATAAGAGCATTGTGTGTGTGTGGGTGTGTGTGTGTGTGTGTGTGTGTATAAGAATGTGTGTGAGTATCAGATTTTATCGATGATGTAATGAAAACACGAATGCATTCTAGTTTTCTCTTTTCTTTTTCGCATGACTCCCAACAGCTTGTTAGGAATGGTAACACTCCACCAAACCATCGCCTCCTTGTCTTGATATACTGAACGAAGTGGTGTTGGCTAGGTCCTAGCCTCTCTAGAATAGACGAGGTTAATGTGATTGGAGTAGACTTTTCCGCCTGCATTTTAATTATTGACTGTTGATGCGTATTTCTGTTACTAGCCGGCGTGTTTTATCCGTTTGCAATATACTGTGCTATCAGCATTGTTTAACCATAAATCACCTAAATTTCTCGGGGATTCTATATACTATACAGGAATTGTTTACTAACTTTTTCCTATGTAGGGTTTTATGCTGTGTGACGCAATGCATTATTATTGTCGCTTACAAGTACAAAGTAAAGCGTCGTGAGAGTATATTATGACATTTGGAGTCGTGAAGTTTCCAACCCTCACACAAACAAAAGGATTTATCAGTTTCATTGTTTGTTTTTAGCTTCTTACCTGGTTAAGTTTCAACAATATATTTAAATTTAGTGGTGATATTTAATCTAACATTAATGTATCACCAACAATAATAAAAGATAAAACAATAACACAGTTCTGTTTTCAATACAAAATATGTGTTGATTATATACGGTTGATTTTCTATAAGGATCCCACAACTTTAGCTAGATTAGAATACCTGACCTTCAAATTGCTTTGCTAAAAGGTTTTATTGTATTTGTGATGATACAGTGTCTTTCTACAGTGTTTGGGTAAATTCTACCAAAGCAAATACGTCAAAATTATGAGGAATATTTCACTAGAGTATATTGAGTATTCAGTATTTTTGGTCTAGGAGTCTTCTTATTGCTTCTCAAATCACACTATGATAAAGGTTTGTTTTATGGCGTTCTGCTGTATAGTCGAATACATTTTCATCAAATGAGGTTCTAGAGAATTAAGGGTTAATAGTTTTTAATGATCTCTTAGGGCGACTGATGGTTGGTAGGAATTGTTGTGGTAAAACTAATTTTTTAAAGTTATCTATAAGGGAGATATTTGCAAGAACATAAATTAAATGTGATGTCATGAATTAACTATTTTAGCATTGGTGTTAACAGTAATTTTTGAATTCAGGTCATTAAATAAATTTTCTTATGACGCAGTTTAGAGAACCATCATTACGGTATAAACCGTCCAATAAAAAAAAAATTAAAACTCCGTGCGTATCGGGAGTAATATAAAATGACAGATTAATTCACCAATTTCTGCCGAGACCCTTGACCCCATACTAACATCAAAGGAAGAATTACCATCTTTCTTTACTGAATGATAAAAGCAATTTTCTCCCTGGCATAATGATTTTAATATCGGTTTCACTAATGGAAATGTGATTGCTAATGAAAGTTAATGTTTTCTGCAGCCAGAATCTGGTAATTGAAGGGTAATAATCTATTATATCAAACTGGGTGAATATATCTTTTGTTTATTAGGTGTTATTGAACCACTTTATAAACTGAAATACTGTTGTTCCATAATGGTAAACTGAAAATGTCTTTAATTTCAGTGATTATTTTGTCTAAAAAAATATTTAATAACAATACCTATTTGAACGATTATTTGCTTTGATATGTACAGTGGGTGGATTGCTCAGGAAAATACTTTTATCATCCTTAAAGGTGACACTCCATTTCTATAATGCTAAATACTCAATTATATAATCAATATCTAAGCTAGATGCACTTTCCTCAATTTTAGAATTAATGCAGTCTAGTATGCTATTGTGTTGTGTGTGTGTGTGTGTGTGTGTGTGTGTGTGTGTGTGTGTGTGTGTGTGTGTGTGTGTGTAATATATATAGGCGCAGGCCTAGCTGTGTGGTAAGAAGTTTGTTTCAGAACCACACGGTTCCGGGTTCAGTCCCACTGTGTGATGCCTTGGGCAAGTGTCTTCTATTATAGCCTCTGGCCGGCCAAAGCCTTTTGAGTGGATTTGGTAGACGGAGATTGAAAGAAGCCCGTTATATATATATATATATATATATATATATATATATATATATATATATATATATATATATATAAAAAGTCAAAAACTACCAAAAAATAAGCAACATATTTACCGAAAGCGAGGGAATGCAACTTTCAAAAATTAATCTCCTAAAATCATTTAACTTAACGGCAAACCACTGGTTTCTCAATTAATACAGCAAAAACTGTGAAGTAAGCTACATCTTTTGTTCATCAGTACACGTATGGTCGAGACACATAAAAAATAAACAAAAATCAACATACCACGATGTACCCAACAATAGTACGATGACTTCTGTTCATCATTATATATCCGTGAAAGAGGTTAGAATTTATCCGGTTGCATCTCAGTAACACGTGCTTATGCAGAATAATATTCAGCACTGAATATATTCTAATTATTTATGCAACCGGATAAATTCTAACCTCTTTCACGGATATATAATGATGAACAGAAGTCATCGTACTATTGTTGGGTACATCGTGGTATGTTGATTTTTGTTTATTTTTTATGTGTCTCGACCATACGTGTACTGATGAACAAAAGATGCAGCTTACTTCACAGTTTTTGCTGTATTAATTGAGAAACCAGTGGTTTGCCGTTAAGTTAAATGTTTTTTAGGAGATTAATTTTTGAAAGTTGCATTCCCTCGCTTTCGGTAAATATGTTGCTTATTTTTTGGTAGTTTTTGACTTTTTTAGTCCCTCTAAGTGTGAGGCATTACTATATAGTTAATGCCCTTATATAAATTATATATTTATGGGGAAAAAACGATGAGTTTTTTTTCCTTACGGGGTTTTTTCACGCTGACTACTTGATAAATTCTTATAAAGATTTTATCCTATATTATATTATAAATAATTAGAATATATTCAGTGCTCAATATTATTCTGCATAAGCACGTGTTACTGAGATGCAACCGGATAAATTCTAACCGCTTTCACGGATATATAATGATGAACAGAAGTCATCGTACTATTGTTGGGTACATCGTGGTATGTTGATTTTTGTTTATTTTTTTATGTGCCTCGACCATACGTGTACTGATGAACAAAAGATGCAGCTTACTTCACAGTTTTTGCTGTATTAATTGAGAAACCAGTGGTTTGCCGTTAAGTTAAATGTTTTTAGGAGATTAATTTTTGAAAGTCGCATTCCCTCGCTTTCGGTAAATATGTTGCTTATTTTTTGGTAGTTTTTGACTTTTTTAGTCCCTCTAAGCGTGAGGCATTACTATATAGTTAATGCCCTTATATAAATTATATATTTATGGTGAAAAAACGATGAGTTTTTTTTCCTTATGGGGTTTTTTCACGCTGACTACTTGATAAATTCTTATAAAGATTTTATCCTATATTATATATATATATATATATATATATATATATATATATATATACATATATATATATATATATATATATATATATATATATATATATATATATATATATATATATATATATACCTATGTGTGTGTGTGTCTTTAAGTCTCTGTGTGTTCCCCACCACCGCTTGCCAACCGGTTTTGATGTGCTTACATCCTCGTAACTTAGCGGTTTGGCAGAAGAGAACCGATAGAATAACTACCACGTTTTTTTTTTAATATGTCCTGGTGTCGATTTGTTCGACTAAAACCATTCAAGGCGGTGTCCCAGCATAGCCACAGTCAAATGACTGGAACAAGTAAAAGAGTAAAGAATGAAAGAACATGCAAACCGTCCAATAGAAAATTACATCGGTAAAGGACCGGATTTCAGTTATATTCCGTTTTGTTTATACAAAAGTGTTGTAGATTTGTTGAAAGCTTTTAGTTTGTATTTTAAAGATTGTTGAACCTTTTTCGTATTTTGTGGATGTGAGGTAAGAAGTTTACTCCTCAACCACATGGTTCCGGGTTCAGTCCCACTACGAGGCACCTTGGGCGTGTGTCTTCTACTACAGCTCCGGGCCGATGAAGACCTTTTGAGTGGATTTCGTTGACGGAAACTGAAAGAACCATATATATATGTGTGTGTGTGTGTGTGTGTGTGTGTGTGTTCGCATAAATACATACATGTGTGCGTGTGTACGCATAAATACATACATGTGTGTGTGTGTGTGTGTGTGTAGTGTGAACGTTTGTATGTATATATAGTAATCTGGCTAAAGGTGGCATAAAGCGATTGCATAGACATGACTTGCCAACACCAGTGAGGTCCTTTTCCTTATTTCCTAACAGTGCAATAGCTGTAATGTTAAAGATCCTTGGTTCTGTCCTTTTAGCCATATTAAGAAATGAGACCACATCATGCTGGTCTCTACTAGCACTACATTTTGTTAAGGGAACCCACTAATAATTGATTTCTTGCCTGCGTTATTCTGGTTAAAATTTCTAAGGCATAGCTCTATGGTAGAAGAAAATATATAAAGAGTAATTTTACTTCAAAGTAGAAAAAAATTATAGTGAGTGAGATAAAGTTGTTAATTGGGATCCTCTCCTATCTATTCTAAGATCAGCTAATAGCATGGTTCTCACATTCACCCTGGCAAAGGATAAAAAAGATCAGAGAATCTTCTAAGTTTTCTTTCACTTCCGGCGGTGTATATTTCACTTGTCACTGTTATTTATGACATATTTCATCTCAGTTACGTTTGTATGAATAAACGAGTGTATCTGAAGCATGTTTACTTCATGGCACCATCACAATTGTTCCTGCATTTCTACTGCTTTTAGTTTGTTTTTCTTTTTCTGTTTTTTAGCTACTATTTTCAGAAAGGTATATTTGTTACGCTGAATCTCCCTGAGAACTATGTTAAGAGTTCGCATACCTGTGTGAAGTGCTCACATTAATTTCTCGAACAGGCTCTTTGGTTGAACGTATCAGCCGGGACACTTGTCGTTGTAACAGATAGAGAACCAGATTCCATGATCAGTTCAGACTGGTACTCAGACTCTGAGGAAATCCAAACTCAAGAATTGAAAGTAGTCCCGGATAATTTCTCGTTTACTGTTAGTGAAAATGTTATTTATAAAGATACGATATTTACATTGATTTTTTTTAGCTAAAACTCTATGGCTACATTCTACAGTACAATATAGCGTTGTGACATTCCGTAAAATATTTTTGTCATAGTAATAGAACTGTGTTTTTCAAAAAGTTCAACTCGTGAATGTACATGATTCAGCTGTGATGATCAATTTGTATAGAATGTTCTATTATTACAAGGTTGATACAATAATATGATTAGATGCACAGTAATGCATACAAACACGAAAAGAAAATATTCGATCAAGTAATATAAAATTTAATATAAGCTGAATCTTCAATAACAGGCATCTGTATTTCGTGGTTCGCCTCATCGAGCGAAAGTGATTTACCACAGAACATGCATACAACGTACATACAATCTGTGTTGCCTTAGGGATCATAAATTATTTGAAAGTAAATACGTAATACGATTGGTTATTGGAATGGATAGTATTAAGGTTTGTAAAGACGTTTTTTTATGAAAAGTGTTGCACAGCAGATGTATAAAGGATAGAATGAAAGACAGAGCAAAAGAGAAAAAAAAAAGCAGAAAGAAGAACATGAGAAAAAGAAATGAGAGAGAAACACAAATAATATTAATAAAGCGGCAACGGTGGTATAAATGCCGGCTTTAGCTACAGGAGAAAAGGAAAAGATAATAATTTGCGAATATTAAAGACGTTACATATCTTTAGATTTAAAACATCTCTGTGTCAACAATGTTTTTGATTGAAAATTGAATATAGTGTGGACTTGGGTAGAAAGGAAAACGCAGGTAGTTTTTCTTTGGTAGGGGGTTAGTTGTTTTAAAGAGGGCTTATATAGCTGTTTGTTTGCAAATAGCAGTCAGTCGTGAAAGATAACGACATCGGTACAGAAAGTGAAGTTGTAGAAATATAACGAATAATAAAATTACATGTTGTGTTTATTAGGTATGTAAAGGACAACTGTGAAGTATTGCATACGACTGAAGAACTTAATTAGAGAAACTTACGAAAATGTATTACTGTAGAAAGTATATAACAATGGCTGGAACAATGAGAATAACATGACTGTGTATATTCTTTTAAAAAATATACTCAACATAGAAAGATAATGATATAGCATGTTATAGTGTTTTGGGGAAAATATATGTATGTGCTTACAGAATTATGTAAATTACTCTTTTACTTGTTTCAGTCATTTGACTGCGGCCATGCTGGAACACCACCTTTAGTCGAGAAAATTGACCCCAGGACTTATTCTTTGTAAGCCTAGTACTTATTCTTTCGGTCTCTTTTTGCCGAACCGCTAAGTTACGGGGACGTAAACACACCAGCATCGGTTGTCAAGCGATGGTGGGGGGACAAACACAGACACACAAACACACACACACATATATATATATATATATATATATATATATATATATACATATATACGACGGGCTTCTTTCAGTTTCCGTCTACCAAATCCACTCACAAGGCTTTGGTCGGCCCGAGGCTATAGTAGAAGACACTTGCCCAAGGTGCCACGCAATGGGACTGAACCCGGAACCATGTGGTTGGTAAGCAAGCTGCTTACCACACAGCCACTCCTGCCAGAACTTTTGTTCAAAGTAGTCGAAATGAATGTTATTTCCAAATATATTTGACAAAGTAGGGTATGCACTGCTATCTAGGTTTCTGGAAATGTCTGTTAGATGTTACAAAATTTATTGTGTTAGTCGTTAAACTAATACTTTTTAATGCATTTATTTACTAGTCACTTTTTAGAAAGATAAAATATAATTTACTCTATTGTCAATTAATTAATTAAAGTAACTATGTTTTTATATATTAGGTTACATCATATATTGTTATACTTCGGGATGGTAATTTTTTGCCAAATAAATACACGCACTGTATATTCTTTCTTCTCGCGTGTCTATAGACTAAACAGAACAGGAGGAGACACGTGAGATGGGGAGGCGCTGCAGAGGTCACAGGATTTGAGAGACAACAATGCTGCTGGCTAGAATACTTGCTTCGCGAAGTGTTTTGTCACAAGCTTTCAGGATTGTCTTTGTTAATTAGTGTCCCTGTTACTCTTCTTCAGGTTACCTATCTTTTCTCTAGTTGCAAGACGATGGACTATAGGGATTGCCTAGAAATATCTTCACTCCAACACAGAGATGACCGAAGAAGAGTTACTTCAATACTGAAGACGGACACCTTTCCATGCATTTGGATAACGCACTCCGCGATCATTGATGCTACTTATAATGAGAAAGTGACTTCATTTTGTCTTTTGTCTTCCTGGCCATTCCTGGAACTATATTGTTTTGGCAGCAGCAAAAGCAACAGCAGCCTTTCCTTTGTACCTGAAGGACCTGCTGTTGTTTCGACTCTTAATGTATGCTGTTTCGTCTACTTTTCACCAGTATAAAATGCTTTGAGATGATGTTTTACTTCAAGAAATGTAGCACTTTTCCTTTCTTTTCTACTCCACCTCTTGACCAATTTAAAGATCGAGTATATTTCCAGGATTACCTTCTGGCACTCGGATGTCATTAAGGTTACGAGATCGATCCTACCCCATACTTACCCCTCCAAATCATTTCACAAATTTTCTTTCTCGCAGATTCGCAAATGTCATCACGGCTGTGTGTCTAGTTCCTCGCTCATACACGTGACACTTACTCTCCCACATCAACGCTTAGTATACTGTAGCAGCTACTAATACTTTAGCTTGCACCATAGGAAAGCTGACTACATCATAACCACCTCCTCCTCTCCTATTTTTAGCATTAGTCTTATCATTCGGATAACTCTAGACTCTTCCGACGTATAAGCTCCCTGTCACGCATAGAATAATGCTTTTCTTTTTCATATTCAAATCTCAAAACCCAGACTATTTTCCAGGGAGAAGCAGATACGTCGCTGTTTCCTTTAGTCACTCTCTTCAACAAAATATTCTGACTAAGAATTATGACCTTACTTGACATATCGACTTATTGACCCTCTTTTACCTTGTCAAATCTGGTTCTTTCGAGTTCACAATTACACTAGCAAAGGATCTTGTATTCCGACAGCAGTAGCATTCCTATTCTTGCTATTCATATCACCGTCCACGAAGCTGTCATCACTGATTCATGACGACATTGTTAATATCCACAGTGATAACATTTATGTTATTGTACATAGAGTTAATATCTCACTTCACGTTTCTCAAAGAATCCTTTGACTTATTTTTACAAAACACGAATTCTTGTCTATTTTTTTATTTTAAATAAGATTTTTTTTTTCTTTATGTAAAGAAGACATTTGTTTCCATTCCACTATGCACTGAAGATGTGTACATCAATCGCCAGTCTCCTTTTGTTATTAGCAAGGAAAACGTCATACTTAATTTTTTTTTTTTTTTTTTGGAGTGGTTTTTCATTGAGAAATTAACTAAGTTGAATTAACCAAAACAAAAGCAAAAACAAAGGTATTCAACATAAAGCAGTAAAAGAATTAAACAGAAAACCCAGTTTAAAACAGAAAGCCATTCACATGAGTACATAAGATCTAAGAGTATAAGATGAAGAATTTATTTTAACTGATAAACGACAACAACAACAACAACAGATGCAATGAAACATATAATTCTAAACTTAAATCGGGACTAAAGAATGCTATGATAAAACGATGGCAAGAAACACACCTACACGGCTATCACTAGAAAAAAATGAAACGGATAGAAGTAGATAAAGACATACAGGACATATAATGTGGAATTACCTAAAGGGGTCTGCAAAAGAAATTAGCAAGAATAATAATTTCTACAATAAATAATTTCCCCAAAAGAGGAGAACTTCATTGGACTGCTTGTGGGAACGTCACAAAACCGCAATTGCGTTGACTACTAGTACAAGTGCCCTTTCTTCTTCCTGTCCCTTCAGTTTATTAGCGTGCTTAGAGTAGCCCCATTCACCTTGTCTATTTTTGCCGCATTCACCCACCTTTCAATAAAATTGTTGGAAAGGCGGCACTTCCCTCTCCATCCTCACTTCCCTTTTCAAGTGAAACTTGAGAAAGGTGATCTCAGCTCTACTGAGCTATGCATTTATCTCATGTGGATGTGTTTGGTGCCCCAGATTCGTCTGCTCTGTTTTCTTACTTTTTCTAGCTGAGGTTTTATATACAACCGTTCTGGTCTTTGTTTCACGCTATATGGATTCCAGGATGTTGAGCGTGACGTTTCGTCTAGATCTAGTGAGGAAGTTTTCTCTGGCTCTCTCTAGTTTTCAGTGACTTCCTGTTTATATAAACATACAAGATTCGATGACTCCTGAAGACCACATAGCTATCCAGAAACTGTTCTTCGATGTAGGCGCAAAGATGAAAGTCATAAAATTGGTGCTTTTGCGTAGATAGCACAGTTATTGTACATGTGACAGTAGAAATCGTTTGGCGGGGAGATATTCTTCCTAGAAGAGGTATAAAGTCATTTCTTGTTTCTTCAGCATTCACCGCTTGCCATATTCTGCTCCAAAGTTGACGACAAACCAAGTATCATCGCCACCATCACCTTTGTTTGGCTGTGTTCCTCGAGTTCTGATGTTACACGCCTTGCGGCACCAGCCAATCAACTAGATTTTAGATAAATTTCTCAAGCAAAGAAGCATACTCTTTTATATGTTGCTACAGTCATGCTTCTTTCCTTGAGTGAATACGACACTCGTCTAGAACATCATTTTGAGTTGTAATCCTAGCACTTTTTGCAGCTTACTTTATATCATGTAGGTCTGCGTTATGGTCACTAGTGTTTATACCATGCAATTTTCAGTTTTTAAATTTCAAATTGTATTCCCTGTGTTTGTAAGTGTATATGTTTACTTAATTGTCGTATTTATTATTTTTTTCTTTTAATAATTTCTTAGATGATTGTTGGTTATATTGTTTTCATAAACAGAGGCTCAATTTTGGTGTTAATTTTAATGTTAAATTTGTTTCCAGTTGTTCATTTTTTTTCATATTCTCACAGCTATTAAGGCCCAAATGTCACCAATGTAAAAGATATAAATTATTCAAAAGATCAAAAACATCCAAGACCTATTGTTACAGCAGATATTTTAGCAATAATTTTCTTAAAATGTCTGGAATCGAAAAATCAATTGCGAAACACGCAGGCGTGGCTGTGCGGTAAGAAGCTTGCCTCTCAACCACATACTTCTGGGTTCAGTCCCACTATGTGGCACCTTGGGTAGTTGTTTTGCACTACAACCTCGGACCGGTCAAAGCCTTGTAAGTAGATTTGGTAGATTTGGTATATATATATATATATATATATATATATATATATATATATATATATATATATATATATATATATATATACAAAATGGGACAAGAACGCAGACAGACAGTAAGATGATACAAGGAAGGGACAACACATCCAGACAGACGATACAAAGAAAACAAGGACGGGTCATTCGGGGTTTTCTTTCCTCACTCGAGTTCCAGATCATCTTTGCAATTTCTGTTGGTTATACTCGATATTGCTCCAATCTGGCCAGCCCCAAGGAAAAACTAAGCTAAGAGCATTAGATTCTCTAGAAGAAAGCATTAGATTCCTTGGAAGAAATCAACGAATGTATACATGTGTGTGTGTATCTTTGTATCAGTGTTTGTGCTCCCTTCCCATCACCGCTTGACAACCGGTGTTGGTATTCTTATGTCCCCATACCTTAGCAGTTTAGCAAATAAGACAGAATAAGTACTAAGCTTTAAAAAATAAGCTCTAGGTTCGATTTGTACGACTAAACCTCCTTGAAGGCGGTGCTCAAACATGGCCGCAGCCAAATGACTGAAACATGTAAAATATAAGAGGTAAAACTATTCGGTTAAGAAATTTAATTATTTGAAACCGCATAACGAAGCAGTAGCTCACTTAGGACAGCTAAATCTTTGTTACAACTATACAAAAGAATTGAGCGGATATAGATCAGAGCCAAATACTAACGGATGATAAATGCTTTATTTTGCAGCCTAAGCCCTTCGTGTAATATCATGGAACAGACTAACCAAACATAGCGAAAAAGTGATTCCAAGTATTGTTCAGAATTAACAAGCATTAAATGCACGAAGAGATTTCAAAAGCAGACACAAAAAAAGCTTTGAAGGAGAAAGACAAATAGAAAAGAGACCTAGAAAACAACTAAAGGATACTAATACGATACAGTCCTCTCTACGATCACAATGGAATATAACACAAACAAGAACCACAGCACAATATACTCTGCAACCCAATAGAGATGAAGTAATAGTAAACAAGGAATAGACACCGCCAACCATAACACTGCAAAGTAGTGGTAATAAAAAACAACAATTAAAGTTAGCACAAATGAATGCAGTCATTTAGAAAATATGGCGGACGGATTTGAATAAATGTTTGACAAGATAAAGTGTACACAAATGATAGACAGAAGAGAAACCATTAAAATATCATACAAGATAACAGAGTTCAAACAAAGAAAGCTAACTGTGCATTAGAAATAATTATAGAGCAAATGAATGAAAAAAGATATAACAGGCTTTAACCAATACACCACAGCGTATGTGGTAACCAAAGCAGTAGGCGTCATTATAAAAGATAAAACCAGATGAACTAAGACAGATCGTGTTTCGAAAATACTCAACAGGGGATAACTTGTAAGAGAAAAGAGAAATAACTAGAATAAATGAAATTGGAAATAGGCTCAGAAAAGTGTTACCCCAGAAAAACAAAATTACATAAAGAAATTTAAAATTCAAGACGAACGTGATCTTAAAAATCACAAAAGAATTATTAATTCAACAAAGAAATATCAATTCAAAGCTCGTGTTGTCGAAAATTCAGATTTGAGGATAGATTCAGATAACTGAAATAAAATAAAACTTTGCAAGAACATAAAGAATTAAATAACAAAACGATTATTATTGTTCGGAATGAATCAACCAAGAGACAATAGAAATATTTTGGTGAAAAATGTGGAAAGAGAATGAAACAAAGCGCCAATTAATTAAATAAAGCAAAAACAAAATTAAATCATGTAGCACTTCGAAATGGAAAAAATCCCAGCGTAAACATAATGGAAGCCATGATCGTCAAAAGGTTTGAAAATGCCATGGATTAGATAAAATCCTACATGTCTGCATAAAACACATGTACATCTTACACCCACAAACTAGCAAAATTTTCATAAAATATTAAGGTATTCACTTTCTCAAATACCTGAGTTACTGGCAAAAAGATGGGTTAAAAAGCCCTACAAACGGATGACCCTGAATACAGGCTAATCCCATGCCTTTCTTTCTTGCATAAGCGCCTAATATCAGTGAATAAGATGATATGTAACCTCCTCGACCGAAATAATGTTCTTTTTGGACGAATAGGGGTGAGTTGTGTAGTTTCCCTGGCAAACAAAACGAATTTAGAAGACTTCAGGTAGAAACAGTTGTCTTGATGTGGATGTAAAAATTATCATCAGTTATTATATAATTACGCTGTTACCTTATGACGGCGCGTGGCCTGGTGGTTAGGGTGCTGCGCTCACGAGTGTGGGTTCGATTCCTCGACTGGGTGGTGATTTGTGTTCTTGAGCAAAACACTTCATCTGAAGTTGCTCTACAATCACTTCAACATCTGACCTGTGGCACACCGTACACTTGTACAGATAGTGTCGATTTGCTGGAAGAAGTTAGCTGGTGCGCAACGTAAACATTTAATCGCGATAAGCAAATCATCCGTGCAGAGTTTTCTGCAAAAAACTGCATAAACGACTTTTTTTTTAAATCGAGGGAATACCATTACAGTGTTACGAACCATACGTTGGTTAACGCTCAAGGATAATGTAGAAGCGTGTGTGTGCGTGTGTGTGTGTGTGTGTGTGTGTGTGAAGAATGTAGTATTCTTGTTGAGAGGTTTATACACCAGCAAAAATCAACGCGTTGTTTTTTTTTTTCCCCCTCTCACCAACATGAACAAGTCCGCTTGCAGTCAGTGGACAGTTTTCTGAAAAAAACAAGGCCTCAGAACTACAAAACATTGTTTTCATGGGTACTGCCCACATCCTAAGATAAACATTATGAACCTGAAAACACTTGATTCTCTTAAAGCTCTATCGAAACTGAAATTTCAGATACACTATATCGTTGGTAATCATAAATAACATCCACAGTGAAATGTCCAACTTTCTGTTACTTGAAATCTCTGGGTGAAACCTGGAACTACTCTTATAAAACAAAGCAACAATAGCGTAAATAGGAAAAGTTTTAATCGGTTTCCCATCTTCGATAAAATGGACAGTCAACTTGCCACTAGCAAATTACTTTCTTTTTAAGGCATTATATAATGAGGTGTGCTTTCTATTTGATTTTCAGGAATCGGACAACAAGGAGAAGTTTTAGTAATCCATAATGTCAGCCGATATTGTGACGATGTGTATGAATGTGTAGCCAAAAATGGTATTCCACCCGTTGTTAGTCGAAAAATAAAAGTTTCCGTCGATTGTAAGTATGATTTTTTTTTTTTTTTTTTTTTTTTTTTTTTTTTTTACTTATCTTCGTTCATCAGTTCACATCAATAATGATACTGGTATTTACAGGGACAGCTTTCTTCTGTTCCAGTGGATCTAGCATTTCTCAGCTTTTTCTCTCTTTCTCTCTCTCTCTCTCTCTCTCTCTCTCTCTCTCTCTCTCTCTCTCTCTCTCTCTCTCTTACCCAATCTGCCTGCTCCTGCCTTGTTCAGACACTATGGTACCTTTATTGATGAAAGGCACCATAAAGTCCAAGTAGATTTCTCTGCAGTAAGACACTCTTATTATTCTACTTTAATGCCGGTGTCCTTAAGGAGAAACTGAAAGTATGTTTGCAGAGTTTGTGCTACCTACCGCCCTAAAGTTTACACACAAGCACACAACCAACAATTCATTTGTCATCCACTCTGGCAATTTGGCCGACCCAGCAGAACTGGGTGCTGCAAGAAGAATGTGAAAGCTCTATAATACAACCCGATTACAGACTTCAATGTCTGAGAAAATGTTCTGAAAATGAACTCACCGTATTTTGCGCCGATATTTCGATGGTATGTCTACTTAAGTATTTTGCAACTCACCAGCATCAACTTGGTTTCGATGCTTGTCCTGGAAAATTATGTTATTGACTTGAATGTCCGATGTGAACAACTTTTGGGGACGTAACACCAAGGAATATCAACCTTTGAGAGTTAGCAGAGTTTGATCTTTAGACGCATCTTTGTATGAGCTGTGTACTCCTTATGAAAGGTTAGTTGATTGGTTGGTTGGTTGGCTGGTTGGGTGGCTGGCTTGTATGCACTTTTGTTAGTCTTGGTACTTATACTAAACCCGAGTAGCTGTGAACGAATATCTGTACTACTGTATCACAGATTCTGGTACTCGATGAGAGCACAGTCATCTGCAAACAACGACTCCATTTGTTATGAACCAGAGCCTCCTCAAGTTGAAGAAACTACAGCCTCCGTCAACAATTGCTCTGGCAAACATAACCTCATAGAATTGCTGTATTATACATGAACGTGCTCTTCTTGAGAAAAATAACATTTTTCATTTGCTCTACTACTCAGTAAAATAGTACAGCCTCATTACAATAACACAACTCATGTAATATATATTCTACACCATCACCTCATAATCTCATCCATATTGTCACGCACTAACCACTACATACAGACCACAATGAACGTGGCTCTCACTAGCTTTTCCGTTTTGTTATGTTTTCCTAAAAACAGCTAACTTGCAAGCGTTAAAGGTTAATGTTAATGGTGTTGAACTAGCCAGTCTTCCTGGGAAGGTAGTGAACACACCACTTACTTCAGAAGAAATCAATAAACAAGAAAAATGAGAACGCTCTTACATAATTCAGGCAACATATGTGTACGTTCACCTAAAGCAGAAAAATACGACTTGCATATTCTACACAAACATTACAACTCACACATCACCGTGTATAGTGTACTTTATATTACAACAGTCACGTCACATGTTCTATACATTGCACCACCAATATAACACAAATCATATAGTACATAACATGTGTTATCCAATGTTGTTTAACTCAGCTATCACTACAAATATCTTACACAATCACCTTTTGAGTTCCTGTAACACCACTCACAGGCCATGTATGCTCTACACAATCCCTTTGCAATGATATAGCAAAACTCACACAACACACAATTTGTATAATCACTTCACTGAGTATATTACACAATGCACATACGATGTATTGTGATCATGGCTTGATAAAACAATAACGCAATGCACACGTAACACATTCTACTCAATAACTTACCAATATTATTGAATAATTTGTAAATTATATATTCTAAAGAATTTCCTCGGAATACTTACATTTCCGATGGTACATATTATACACCATCACATCACAGTCTGATAACACAAAACACAAAGCACATTCTTCCACACATTCACCTCCAAGTTCTAATTGAATAAAATAGATACATGTATATTTTGGTTATGTTTTGAGTTCATTTCCCTAGAAATGTTTGGCTTTTTGCCAACGAACCGGTGTAATATATTTTTCTAAGTTATCAAAGAAACGCCTGTTCAGATTGTCACAAAATGGTGGGATTTATGCTGCCGATTACCTGTTCATTGTATCCAGGAAAGTAGTCTTTATTGAAGAAAGAACCGTTTGTCTGATTTGGATGTTTGCAACACAATGAACCTCGCTAAATTCACCGAAGGACCAGTTGATAGTGCCGAACTGGTTAGTATAATATTTTAACGTGATTCATAGTGTTTACATTATATGAAACTTTCGTTTTATCTTTTTTTTTCCAGTTGCACCAGAGGTACAGTTACGGAATAAACGAATTGGTCAAGTTAGTGGGCGAGAAACTATTTTAGATTGTCGAATTACTGCTTCACCGCAGGGTGTGACAGTATGGATGCGAAACGGAAAAGAACTTGTTAACAATGAAAAATACAGCATTGAAGTATTTAATGAAGGAGGACATACTATAACTCTAAGTCTACGAATAACTCAAATTAAGGCCAGTGATTTTGGAGAATATACTTGTCTAGCATCGAATCACCTCGGAAGAGACAGAGAGACGATGGTACTTTACGGTATGTCGGAGCATTTTGCTTATTGTCATCGTTAATATTACTGTGGTTGCTAAGGCAGCAAACTTTCAGAATCGTAAGGACGCCGGATAAAATGCTTAGCGGCATTTCGTCCGACTTAACATTAACGGTTCGAATTCCGTCGAGGTCCACTTTGCCTTTCATCCTTTCGGGATCGATAAAATAAGTACCAGTGAAAATCTGGGGTCGATATAGTCGACTTACCCCTCCCCTAAATTTGCTGGCCTTGTGCCAAAATGTGAAACCATTATTAATGCAGTTGCTATTTTTGTCGTTATTATTGTTTTTATTCAGATATTATGTTTTCATCATTTTCATAGCATCAAATTTGTTTAAACTGTTTATAATATATAATAACTGCCATTTGTCAACAATAGTCTAGTTGTATTTAAAGAGACAAGAGATGTAACTGGAAAGACCAGCTACTGTAAAGTTCACATTAATAATAGACGTCGAGTGTATATAGAATATATTTACTCGTTAATCGAAGAACCGAGAAGTGGGTAATTTTAGATATAAAGCCTAAAAGCCAGAAAGAGAAGAGAGCGATATTATAAGAAGAAAGTAAGTTAAATTTTCAGTTTATTTTTTCAATGATAACTTATAGCTGGTTGAAGTTACATTTTCCACTCTACCTGAATTCTAAACTGATTGGTACATGATCGAAGATATTTCAACCGTGATCACCTGTCTCCTTCACTGATGTACTATATCAAGGATTACATTTTCCAAAGCCCTTCTTTTTCTAAGAAGGATTGGTGGGGATGATTTATGATATATATATAACTGCTATTTCTAGCAGGTTAAGGAACGCGTAGAGCCTGCTTCAGAGCCATGACAATACAGTTATAGTGAAGAGAGTTCAAGGGTGAGGAATTTTTGGCTATAAATACAGAATATTCAATAACTTGATTTGTTTTCTCCAAATTTTAATACGTTTTATATTTACCTGTTTTCTTTTCTTTTTTTTAAGACCTTCCAATTATACTTTTTTTTCTGCTTCATGTAGTTACTCATTTATTTATATCTACATGGAGTAGAAACAACATGTGTGTTTAGCATCATCAGTTATGTTTATTTTCAGTAAACATTTCAATGCTTCATTTACATCATACGTACGTCTTGTGTCTTCCGTCTTATTGCATATTTAAATAACGTTAACATGTATTTATATTATTCAGCCACATGTTTATTTAATAGCTATACAAGCATCTATTCCATGTGTTCGTGACCTGTGTTTTATGCAAATAGTTCTTTAGCTAACGTCAACGTGTTCCTTTTTGTTTTACGATGCTTCCTGTTTCATTTAAAACTAATGTTTTGTACGTTTCTTTCATTTGTTTTCCATTGTGCATATGTAATTTTATTTACCCAATGTCTTGTTACAGTCTCTCATTTATATATTAATTTTAGTCTGTTCTGTTTCCTGTGTAGCTTTTTATTTATTTCATGCTTCTAAGCGTCTCTTATTTAACTACACGTTTTTGTTATCATGTAGCCATGAGTTTATTCCATGCATCCATGTTCTGGTAGTTCAACCAACTGTTTTGTATAAAATATAACTTCATGTATACCGCCATCCATCTCCGTGTTTCAAATTTGAGCCATGTATCCTAATGTGTATTTTTGTTGTTTTCATTTTCTTTTTTCATATTCTTTCACTCGTAAATCACTATATTCATTTCCAGCCCTTTTCATTGGTACATTCATCCTGTGGCGAAACTGGTAGGTTGTGGGGATGAATTCGGCTGCGTGCTTTTCCCTAAAACTAACCAGAGTCATTTCTCTGCCTCCGAAAGTCATCATCGTTGAAAGCTTGTTTAAACGTAACACATTGTTGGTTTGACTGCACTTTCTATCATCGGGTCACCAATATAGAGAAAAATTTACTGATGTTGAAGTATTGGTATAATGTTAGGCTGCACCTTGACCCATAATAAAACCAACTCCAACGTTGTTTAAATAACCTTTATTTTTACGGAAGTATAAGGTGGTGAGATGGCAGAATCGTTAGCAAACCGGGAACTATTCATATAATATCTGAAATCAGACACATCGTGAGAACAGAAAAGGTAGGAAGTGTGTTGGTGGGGGAGAAGACATAAAAGCAGGAAGTGTACAAAAGGAAGTTTAGAGGGAGTGTATTGTGAAGGTCAGTGTTTCAATTCAGTTCTTGAAGATAACACTTGGAGGTGGATAGGTATGAATGGGTATGACCCAATGCTAAGCTGGTAACAACTAATAGACAAATTAAAATAATAGACAAATAAGCGGCTTATCGTCTGTCTTCGCGTTCTCAATTCAAATTCCGCTGAGGCTGACTTTGCCTTTCATTCCTTTAGAGTCGATAAAATAAGTACCAGATGAGCACTGGGGTCGATCTAATCAACTTAGCTCATCCCCCGCCCCCGAAATTACTGGCTTTGTGGCAAAATTTGAAATTAATATTTACGTAGTTACATAATGGCTACCCAGTAGTGCTTTTTGTTGTATTCAAAGCATATGCAGTTCCTCGTTGCATTGATAACAGAAAGAGTTGACTTCGGGTGAAAGGCGAGAATAATACTCTACAAAACACAGTTGGAGATTCTTTTAACCCGGGGCGGAGCTGTATCCAAGGAAACTTATCTGTTTAAAGGGATTGTTACAGCCGAAGTGCGCTTTTGATTTGTTTATGACTAAGAATTCACTGGCTTCTTGCGTGATGAGAAGCAAAGATATTGTGTTCATGGTACGTACTTGGAGAAATGCATTGCAGATGAATTAACCTCAGCCGCGTGCAAGTGCAAGCTGCACGCGTCGAGTCCTTAACCACTTCTGCGTTAGCTCTGGCGCAATTTCCCTTGTATAACCCCTATATCGTAGATAAATGGTAGAACATTCTATAATATGAGAGAAGCGATGGTAATCCTGCAAGCTAATTGGTTAGCATTCAGTGAATGTCGCCTGATCCTAGTTAATCAAACTGTAAGGTTTCGATTCAAGATTTCGCTACAATCCCATCAAATATTTATTTGTTGCGATTTTATACTTCTTTAAGTGTCATCAATTTCTCTCCCTTAAATTGCGGATTATTTCATGTAACAATTTAACCGCTTTGTTTCGTTGTCTTACAACCCAAATGTTCTGTTTTTTTTTTTTAATTGATTTGTTCTGTTCTTTTTGTGTGTGTGTGTGTGTGTGTGTGTGTGTGTGTGTGTGTGTGTGTGTGTGTGTGTGTGTGTGTAATTTCATTTGTTTTATTTTCTTGTAGTTCCCATGGCATTGGCGTTTAACTTTCATGCGCAAGCATGTGATATTCTCGTATTATCATGTTTTGTTTTAATCATTTCTTTGTTATTTTATGCGGTGTATATTTTCATACACTTTGTATCTTTGTTCTATCTGCTCACATGTTCACATTATGTATGCTTAAACGCACTTTGTTTTGTTTTGTTGCTACATTTTATTTTTCCAGTCAGTTACTAGACAGACAGATAGACAGACAGATAGATGGATTCGAGAACTTTTTATTAATCACTACAGTTGTTTCTACCCATCTAATATCAGTTCTTCACAATTAATTTAAATGTATCTGTCGGTGTAGATGCGTCTCTTTAAGATCTGTCTCATTAAAATAAAGATTGTCTGCAAGAGATCTTCTCGGTTTGTGTGTAGAAAATCTGCAAATAAAGGGATACAGCTTCATTTTTATAGAACAATAAATAAATAACAGATGCAAAAAGAAACGAAGACACAATATATACAGAGAGGGATGTGAATGTATACATACATACATACGTATATACATATCCATCTACCTATATATATATCTATCTACCTATATATATATATATATATATATATATATATATATATATATATATATCTCGGTGAGTTAAGATTAAAAAGTGTAGTACTAAATACTGCATGCAATAACTTTTTAGCTTTTTGAAACTTGCTTCCATGTAAGAGAATGCAGGCAGAAACCAACCTGTAACAGAGACTCTCTCAGAAAAAGGAGATAATTTAAAAAATTTATTTTTTAAGTTAGTGTAAATTCTATGCATTGAACTGTTCAATACTTCACAGTGCCTAGTAGCTTATTTTTATTCCCGGAATGGGGGATCCTCGGACAGTATTGAGTTCTAACTTTGCTTTAACTAGAACTCAAAAGTTTAGGGGACAACTGATCTCCATACTTAAAGACTAATGTTATCTCTGTTGTGGTGGTTTCTATTGCTGTTGCACGTGCCTTACTGGCTAGGGTTTTCGGCTCGCAATCGTAAGGTCATGAGTTCGATTCCCGGCGGCGCGTTATGACCTTGAGCAAGACACTTTATTTCACATCGCTGCAGTCCACTCAGCTGGTAAAAATTATATGTACCTTTATTTCAAAGGGCCAGCCTCGTCACATTCTGTGTCACGCTAAATCTTCCTGAGAACTTCCTTAAGGGTACGCATGTCTGTAAAGTGCTCAGCTACTGGCACATTAATTTCACGAACGGGCTGTTCCGTTGATTGGATCAACTGGAACGTTCGTCGTCGTAACCGACGGAGTGCCAGTTTGATATCTAATTCCAGATCAGGCCTAGGCGAACAAACCAATGCTAAAAATCAAAACGCGTTCCACCTGTGAGCATCCTATGTTTCTGTTGGATAGTTCATATCAAGAACTATATTACTCACTGTATCCTTCCTTTTTATTAACATGATAAGGTGTAATTCGATGATGGCTTGACTGCTATTTCTAGCAGATGTGTTTTCCGTATACTGGATTTTTAATTTCTAAATCACGTGACAAGACTTGAGTGTCATGCAACCCACCTATTTTGAGTAAACCATGCGGCCTTATTTTTTTCAAGCTTATGGGAATTGCTGAGTTTTCAAGTCATCAAATAGATACTTCTAATCGTAGCACATAACCCCACTGAATCTATATATGCCATCTCACCCATGACTGATGTAGACTAGACAGGTTTATGTCATCACAGTTATCGTCTGCTACATTCATTGCACTGCATGGCTTATTCGTTTGACTATTGTCTCAGTAACTCAATCACTCCATCCAACCATCTACTTACCCCTCGACTCTTAATCCATCCGTCCATCAACCGAAGAACTCATTCATATTTCCATCCACCTATCTACCTTTCTTTACAACCCCCACTTCTTTTACAAACATCCACTCTTTACAATTGTGCACCCTTTATCATATTCCACCGATCAATCCAGCCATCCAGCCATCTATCCATCCTATTCTTTCACCTGTCCAATCAACCACCAATTGTCCCATCCATCTATCCACCGATCCCTCTGAATTCTTTCCATCCGAAAAATCCCTCCGTCCATCATCCATGCATCGACAATTACATTTACTAATCCTTCTTAAAAGTCCACCGTTGTGACCTCCATAAGCCCCTGGCGAGCTCTCCACGTAGTCTAACATACAACTACCAGGCCACAATTTTTAAAAAATGACACTAGAAAATTACATAAGGCTACCATCTGCATAGGGAACAAATAGTTAAGTACATGCTAAAATACACAATGCTTAATCTTTTTTTTTTTTTTTTTGACTTTGTAAAGAATCCTCAATAACGCCAGTTACGTTTATTCTCGTTCTGAATGTAATTTCAACCGATTAAGCATTTTTCGCTTCACTTCATCCAGTAAGTTAGCATACTGAATAACCTGCTCTTAACTCCTAGTTACACCCTACTCTGGTTATTAACCCGCCTTCAATTGCCAAGAAAACTTCACACCACTTTCGCCCACCACCACAACACACTTCTTTCATCCAGCACCATCACATCACTATCCCCACCACCACCACCACATCCCTTTAACCTACCATTATATCATCCTCTCACAGACGTTCATTGAAGAATTACTAAGAAAATTTCCCGTTTGTTTTTCTTTTTCTTTTTTTCTTCTACCATTATGGAAAAATATTTCAGAAAAAAGACGGACAACTCCGGCACCAACTGAGAATCGAACACACAAAAAGCGTCCTTTTATCAATTACACAAATACTGAACACCTGAGTGGCGGGCAAGAAGACATAAACTTGGATAAAAATATTATGGTGACCGTCAAAAATTTTTCTAACCAGTCATTTAAAAACGACCCTAGCCATCCATTAGCGCCATGGTCAGGTAACTATTGTCTCCTTAAATCTTATTTCAGGCAAAGTCTTTAGACATTCATTAAGGATTTAAAAAACAAAACAAAACAATGGTAAATATTGAGTTGTGAAATGCTGTTTATCTTTCCTCCGTCTGCTTTAATTCGTTTTCTGTAACCAGTTCTGACGAGGTAAGTTTGAGACCGTGCGGTCACCAGGCCAAAAATATAATACAACGAAATATGGATCTATGTTTATTAATGTTTGTTTCCAAAATACTGGTGGTGAAGTGACGCATTCTTTGACTGGCAATCATTATTCTTTTCATGAAATGCAAAAAGTAAAGAAGGCGATCAGGAAAATGTTGATCGAAGACAATCTGTGTTTTTATAATTCTGTTATTGTGATTATTATATCTTCGGGGAGTACTAATTAACATTTATTTAGCATGCTGTTGTTGTTTAACCCCAGGTCAGATCTAATTATGCGGACCAATAATGAAAGTTGTTCCATTTGTAATCATCCCATTTTTCAGTCATACTCTATCTGGGACAACCTTATCCAATGTGCCCCTCTATTATCAAACAGTAAGATATCATTTCTAATAGATTGTCTAATCACAAAATACCTTCTCATCGGTTTAGAATAATTTCCCCCTTGTAACGACATATATATTTTGGATTAAACATCCATTACAACTCTAGTCAAAGGAATGCAAAAATACTTTGCATTGATGCTAAGACTGCTTGAGTAGTAGTAGTAGTAGTAGTAGTAGTAGTAGTAGTAGTAGTAGTAGTAGTAGTAGTAGAGTTGGTGCACGCGCTGTAACAGAGTGCGTCACTGCATCCACTATTTGTTAGTGATTCTTTACTACGACAAGCGGATGACGCCTTTGCACCATTCAGGCGACAACCCCCACTTATGGGTTTGTTTGGATAGTTGTTGGTGATGTGAGTTTTCATGGTCGGACTCCGAATCAGACCTCAATCTCATTTAGTTTTTTTTTTTTTTACGACGCGCAGAGGAAACGGAGGGTCTATTCTTTGACATGCCTCCCCACACAGCAAAATTATCAAGAGTTTTCTATGTTCTTATATTTCTCCATGCTTTTCTCCATTCATGTCTCCACGCTTTTATATGTTTCGTCTGCTTTCCGAATTAAACATAGAATCTCAAGCAGTTACCTTTACAAACAGACATAACAGATTATCTTAAACGATGTATAGCATCCTCTGTTATTAAGTAAACTGCTGTCTACACAACTTTTCCTTATTTCAAATACTCAACAAACTCTGAGCATTAACAGACAGCACTTCTAACTTACAAATGTTTCCTTTAACTTCTCTAAACACTTCTTTATTTCAAGATCTTCATCCCTATTCACGAGTTATCAGTATGTAATTTTACCATACTTCCTTTATACTGGTGGCGCTAGTAGAAAACAAAACCATTAAGATCTTTAGAATATGTATCCAAGGTGTCCACAAACTGCTTACCTCTAGTGGTGAGATAATAAAAGTTTTAAGATTTGTTATTAACGGGGATTTCCGGTGATTAATATCATCCTGCAGTTAATAGATTTCCTGTCCTTTCAATTCCGAAGTGCCTATTTTGATACCAATACCGTTTCTCGGTTAATTCTATCTTCTGTAATAAGTAGTTCGGCAGTGAATACATACTATTAATTGTAAATGTCCTTCATGTCAATAATCCCTTACAATCAAACTTGGGAAACAGACGTAGAACACCTTAATCCAGATGTAGAACGTCTGGAACTTATCACCTACACTGATCTGACTGTTACAACAATTTGTATTTATTATATCCTTCATATACTCTTTTACTTGTTTCAGTAATTTGACTGTGGCAAATCGACCCCAAGACTTATTCCTTGTAAGCCTAGTACTTATTCTATCGGGCTCTTTTGCCGAACCGCTAAGTTACGGGGACGTAAACACACCAGCATCGGTTGTTAAGTGATGGTGGGGTGACAAACACAGACACACACACATATAAATATATATATATATATACGACGGGCTTATATCAGTTTCCGTCTACCAAATCCACTCACAAGGCTTTGGTCGGCCCGAGGCTATAGCAGAAGGCACTTGCCCAAGGTGCCACGCAGTGGGACTGAACCCAGAACCATGTGGTTAGTAAGCAAGCTACTTACATACAAACAGGAAAAAAGTTATATCCTACTCAGTTTTTTTTTATATCCGGTCTTCAATGTATTTAAAAAGCTAACATCAACGATCAAGTCTTGACAATTGTTCTCTTTCTCGCAAAACCGAAACATTATAGAGACAGTAAAACAAAGAAAATGCAATTGGTGTACCGTAACCTTTATAATTTCGTTTTTAACTTTCAAGTTCCTAATGACTTCTAGCATCATGCAACTCTTATCTTTACTTTAATATTATTAAAAATTATTCAACAGACACCAAAAAGTAAACAACTAAATGTTCTTCTTGCTTCCACTTTTTATTGCATTTTTCTTCACCTACCATATCAGGTGCATTAACTAAAGTCATTCGGTTTTCAGGTAATGAAATTTAACAGGCATTTTTTCATCAAATATTAGGTGACAAAAAGTACTTAACAAAATAAACATATTCATTTATTTCGTCTAACAGAAATATGAATTGAAGAATTAATTTTCGATATTGAATTCATTTATTTTTCAGTTCATTTTGTATATGAGTATCTAAATGTCTAACATCACTTGTTGTTGCTCTTGTCGTTGTTAATCAGTTTCTTATTTTCTAGGTTATTAATCTCATGCTTACAGTTTATATTTACAATATTTATACCAAGGAAATTCTTCAGTAAGTTATATTTCTGATCATCGTCAGATGTCTTATTCCTTGATGTCTGCCTAGTTCCAGAATGGATTCCAACAAGCAACCTTTCTTCTTTTTCTTCTTCTTCTTTTTCTTCTTCTTCTTATTATTATTATTATTATTTTCTTCTACTTCTTCTCAGTATTATTATTATTATTATTATTATTTTATGTTTGACTTTTGCTTTGTATTTGTACAAGTTGGCTCCAAGTCTTACCCGGAGACCTCAAGAAATAACAACTTAGAAGTTCATGTTGGTGTTATGCCTCTGGTGTCATATATTTGGTTTTGCACATAGTATTGTACTAGAGAATATTTAAGAAAACATAAGAAAATTATTAGTTTGTTTTAAAACATTTTTTACCCATGAACCTCATTGATTCCTATTTTGCTCTACTGGACTTCCATAACCATTCGATGTATATTTAAAACAATCATGTTATATTTTTATAATTAAATATTTTTAGGAATTGTATAAAATGATATTTTGTGTGTTGTACAAGAATAACCATTTTATTGCCGATAAGTCTTAACAACTAAATATTATACGAACCCCACAGGGGCCATATGAATCCCGGTTTAGGGCCACTGGTTTATTATAATGGTGATATTCAGAGAATGAAATCATTTTACAAAATAATGCTGTTATAGACTAAGCCAAAGAAAGTCCTTAGCCAGAAATGCATTCCCCTTTAACCACAAATCTATACCTTCCATCCATAAAGCCATAATCTACGTTTGCAAAGCAATAGCCTTATTAATAAAGCCTTAATCTTTATTTTCAAAGCCACAGTACTTATTCACAAAGCGCTAGTGCCTGAAAGATTCCTAGTTTCAGTCCAAACTAAGACAATGTTTATATCAAGAAGCAGAACACTTGATGACAATTAGAGATGGAAGCACAATGTCGATGCAAATATTCAATTTATGTTATTGAGTGGCTTCAGTTACTATCTTGATCTTTCAGTCACCCATCTTCGTTATGTCTGCTGGATGTATTAAGTAGTACACCATTACTACTGGCAGTTATCTCAATTGCATTCTTAAATCTGTCTGAAATCGAGAAAACAGTTTTAGAATTTTTTTTTCTAAGGTTAAGTGACAAGTGATTTGGTCTGGAGTCGCATGTTCTGGTGAAACATTTTTTTTCAGATTATGTTGTTTTTTCCTTCTTAGTAATTTTTCATAATACGATCAAAACACTATTACCCAGCAATATTTTATTAGTTGCGTATGTACTATATATATATATATATATATATATACATATATATATATATATATATATATATATATATATATATATATATATATATATATATACATATATATATATATATATATACCCACACACACGTCTTTATATATATGCATTTGAAGATAAACACTTAGTGAAGGTGTATGATGCAGTGGTTGGAGCATCGGCCTCACAATGGTTGCTTTAGTCGAACCGTTAAGTTATGGAAACGTAAGCACACCAACACCGGTTGTCAAGCGTTTGTGGGGAGACAAAAACAGACACAAGGACACGCATACACACAGATATATACATATATATACGATTGGCTTCTTTCAGTTTCCGTCTACCAAATTCACTCACAAGGCTTTGGTCGTCCGAGGTTATAGTAGAAGACACTTGCCCAAGGTACCACGCAGTGGAACTGAACCCGGAACCACATGATAGACAGTTTAAAAGGGTGGGAATAAGATACTAAAAGATAATGTCAATATTCAGAACAGCTGACTGTGTTATAGATTTAGACAAATGGTCAATGAAAGGTAGGTGGAAGGGAAAGGGTTAAGATAAGTAAAGCACTATTTAAATCGGAATCGGAGAGAATTAGACAGCTTTAATTAAGTTATTCGCAAATTTTAACGTTTCCATTACATTCGGGGACAGCTAACTTCCTCAACTTATCCTTAGACCTTAATTCTCCCTTATAATCTTCATACCACGAACTAAATGGCTATCTAAAGCAAAGCAACATTTAAATCTAATCAATTTTTACCAACTATACCACCTACTATAACCAAACATACTCGATTATATGTTCGAAGCCGTCATTCTTGTATTTACATTTTAATCATCTTTAACCAGAAATATCGAATTCAAAATTTTGGCTCAAGGCCAGCAATTTCGGAGAGGGAGCTAAATCGATTACATCGACCCCAGTACTCAACTGGTACTTATTTTATCGACCTCGAAAGGTAAAGTTTCCCTCGGCAGAATTTGAACTCAGAGGCGGCGAGCTGGCAGAAACGTTAGCACGCCGGGCGAAATGCTGAGCAGTATTTCGTCTGTCTTTACGTTCTGAGTTCAAATTCCGCCGAGGTCGACTTTGCCTTTCATCCTTTCGGGGTCGATTAAATAAGTACCAGTTACGCACTGGGGTTGATGTAATCGACTTAATCCGTTTGTCTGTCCTTGTTTGTCCCCTCTGTGTAGCCCCTTGTGGGCAGTAAAGAAATAAGAAACGTTAGCATGCCGGGCGAAATGCTTAGCGGTATTTCGTCTGCCGCTACGTTCTGAGTTCAAATTCCGCCGAGGTCGACTTCCCTTTCATCCTTTCGGGGTCGATAAATTAAGTACCAGTTACGCACTGGTGTCGATGTAATCGACTTAATCCCTTGTTTGTCCCCTCTATGTTTAGCCCCTTGTGGGCACTAAAGAAATAAGAATTTGAACTCAGAACGAGAAGACGGACGAAATGCCGCTAGGCATTCTGTCCGGTTATATTAACGACTCTGCGAGTGCCCCGCCTTATCTTTAGCCAGAAATATCGAACACAATAATATATGACCATGAGCAGTTTGTAAATCTGCCATAAAAACTATGGTATAAAGCAAATTAAATGAATGAATGTAAATTATATTAAAAAATAATATAACTAATGTGACTGCACCAAAAGACATCACTAACTGAATGGAAGTTCCAATAATAAAACAGCCATTTCAGCCTATGATTTCGTACATTTCAGCAGCCATTGTTATTCTCTTCTCTTAAAACTGTAAAACTGAACATCGTAATTTTGGAGTTAGATCTACGCCGACTGTTAGTAACGAAGGTCTTATAGCGCTACTACAATTGCATGTACGAGTCTAATATCTTATAGAGGAGTGGCTTGATTATAAATCAATTGTTTAGTGTCTTAAAATTGCGGCATTTTAAATGGTTTTGTGCCAACGCAGAAGGAAATTGTTCACGGTATAACTACGAGACATTTAAATAAACAGACTTGGGAGCAACAATTTATTTACGAAAATCTCAAAGAAATCACCTAAATTTCTTTACATTTTGTAGTTTATTTTTTTAATTCACGTATTTTCTAATAAAAAAAAACGCTTTATTTCTACAGTCAATTATACAACAGATTACATTTAAATACAAAGAAACAGAAAGAAAAAAAAAGAAAGGTAAAAACGGAAAGAAAAAAAACGGGCAGTAAAGCAACTGAGGTTGAAGGAGGAGATGATGTGCCGCACACTTCAGAACAAACAATGTGCTCAGCGGCGCCTCGCGATAATAACTGCGATGGCGTTGTCGTGGAAAATGGCTTGCGGTACTCGTTGCAGCGGCCCAACTCCAACCCACGTGCTTCATTTCTCAGACGGGCTGCCGTTATCCCTATTTTTACGAGAACACTTGACGTCTCGACGGAGACCGGCACAAACTGATAGTGGCTGGCCAGACCCCTGTTACGGGTGGTGACACCCGGTTTTTCAGCCGATGTAGAAAGGTTGAAGCAAGGCTGGCAATCTGCCTCCCTCGAATGCGAAGAGAATAATTCTGTCGGGGCGCTTACCGTCCCTGCAGTCGAGACCTACTGGTTCCAGCTGAACCGGGAAGCCAGCCGTATCGCGGCCCCTTCTGATTATGTCATTCATAACGGCGTTTCGGCCCGCGCTAAGGCTGCAGGGTAATGAATGCAGGCCGAAATCATCTAGAACCGATCCGTTATTTTAAGCATTTTTGAATGTTTTTCCAAATCAGACTGAGAAATAATGAGAGAGGCATAAAACTTCGCGTTGTCAAATTCCAATCAATTAACTATTGGAATTGTAGTTTTGTTGTGGTTGTTGTTTACGCCGTTCTTCTGTATCCCAAGTTAATTTTTACCGATCAGATGTATACCTAAAACTGTTGTAGCTGTTTTTTCGGGGTGGTGGGTTATGCAAACACCGAGTATCTAGGACTTTGTTTTCCAATGTTTCTCTTGAAGTTGGTAGTGTAATTCAATGGAGATTTCGCTGCTTATTCTACCACAGTGAGTGAGCACTAAGAGACTCTTCAGCACTTGTTTATTGGTTTCAGTCATGCCAAACGCTTGTTTAAATACGATTTCTTTCCGGCTTCGTTTCCTGTTGGAAGATTTGAGGCTCAACTCTATTACCAAACAGACATTTATCTATTAAAATGTATCTACAAATATATAGGGTGTAACTATGTTTTCAGGTTCACTGTGTGAACTGTATGAAGTATACCTCTCCTTTTGAAAGTGTCCTGTCTCACGCACACTTTCTTCTGTACTCTTCTATACTTTTCTGTTGTTGCTTATAACACACCTCTTGTCCTCTTAACTTTTCCAATACAGACGTCTTTGATATTGAACATAGACGCTTCACGCCGGATTTCCAACACTTCCACACACATAGAGCGCTTGAAAACTCCCTTCTATGAGATCATAACAATTTAGCCAGATCAAAACGCCGCACACACACATACCACGCACGCGCACATACACAAACACACACTTATACAAACACACACACATACACTTACACACACATACACACACACACATGTGTGTGTGTGAAGGAAATCTGACACTATACCTTTTCTATGCATTCAAAATGCACGCAAAGTTACTGCAAATGCTTCGTTGCCACGTTTAACCCCTTCTTGTTATTAACCTCTCACACATATCCCCGTACCAGACAGCAAAGATTAAGATTCCTCTTCTGCGCTCTATAATAAGTGAGATCTGAATAATTCAAGTAAGCCCGACATTACAAGTCGTACTCACACATTCCTTACAAGACTGATACTATACGCACAAACATCGTAGACCACATCCGAAATAAGGCTATTTGACTGACAAATTGACCAAACATTGATACCATTAACTGACACTAACAATAATTGTTACATCAACCTCTCTATTGAAACTATAACGGTCTCTGCTCCCTTGAACTGATCTTCTGTCTTCTTCAAACAAGCTCCATCTAACTAACCAATCTCTCCTCCTCACCTGTATTAATCTGTCACACATCCAACTCTACAGTGAACACTTCTTCCAAACCATTCCTAAAAAATAACCAGAGTTCTTCGAAAAGTCCCAACACCCACATACACCCAACAAACGCTTATCTACGGGTTCCAGTTATATACATTTCAATTATCTAAGCGGAACTAAAGTGGTGTTAGACGCATCCCTTTCTACTAGAGGCACGAGGCCTGAATTTTTTTTCTGTTTGTGGCGGATGAGTCGAAATTATTTGTTTCCTTAATATTTTTAAAGGTCTGAAACAAAAGTTCAGTTCAACCTCTGTCTCAGACAGTGTATAGTCTCATCTGATTGTTACAAATGAAATAATACAAGCTCATTTTATGGAAAGATATTGATAAATTACCTCTCAGGATACAAAAAGGCATATCCTAGAAAAAATAACAATAATGACATTTGTAATTATTCTTAAGGCATTCACACAAATCATTTGTTAACCTTGCACATTTTTTAGCACATTTTCCGAGATGAATTTAATTGTTTCCCAAGACAGTTCTAGATATATTTACCGAAACAAAAAGATCAATAATAAAGATAATAGTATAGCTTGAATTTATTTCCATTTTCACAGTTAAAATGTTTCAGGTGAATATTTTGTAAAATAATTATAGTCTTAATTAGGTTTAATTTTTAACAGGATTAAAAGAAACGCGATACAATTTTAATACTGAATATTTTATATTCACTAATTACTGGCGCAGACCAGCGTTCGTTCTTCGGATTTTTGTGTTTAATTTATTCATATCAAAAATTCATTTTATTTAATTTTCAAAATTTGTATTCCTTCTTTTTTTCATTTTCTCGTTCCTAAACATTTGTTCACTCGAATAAATTGGCTTATCTATCTGTGTATGCGTTTATATATGTGTGTGAGAATGTTATGCGACAGTAAATTGACAAACTATTGTCTTGTAAAATGGATTAAACGACGAGATAATACAATATTTCGATCTACTGAGTCTCTCCACCCACGTATATTATTAAGTTACAAAAGCAGGAGCCACAATTTGAGTTACAGAACTATAAATTGATTTCATTCGAACATTCGCCATGATAGATCGCTGACCACTACATATTTATTTTTTTTCTCCTCGTTTCTTTCCTCATTTCTTTCTGTTCCTTTCAGTTGAAGAGCGTAGCTCGAAACGTCGAAGACTTTCTCTATTCCCAAGTGTTAAACTAATACATCCATTTTTTGTTTACACCACCTGTCTTCGTCTGTTGTTTTTTTCGTAAATTCTCCCATATATAAATACACGCTCACGTGGTCGCACCAGCTAATCCTGTCTCTACTCATCTAACACGAACTTCTGGATTCTACCTTCTTTCATTCTGGATTTATTCATTCTAGATTTTTTTATTCTGAACTCTACACTCCCCGGCTGCTCCTCTCCTACCCACGGATTACACTGGACCTATCTATCTATATATATATATATGCCATCTGAGTGGACAGAAGTAACGTGAAATTAGATGTTTTGCTCAAGGCCACAGCACATCCCCCAGCCCAGTAATCGAAACCACAACCTTACGATCATGAGTCTAACACCCTAGCCACTAAAGCACTACACTTAGTAGAAGTTGTCGTCTTGATTTCGAGGATAGCCACTTTCTCAGTGCAGATACATGGCTGTAACAGACTTCGAGGCATTTCTACCATGAGCCCTTGTAGGACTACTAATGTCCAATTTTGTTTTAAGTAATTTGTGGAAAATGTATGGCATAATTTGGTGAAAAGCATACCAACTGCAATTCCACTCATTGGATGGCTCTCAAAAATATTTTTGACAAGAGAACTTGGTTGTTGTGCTGACTTTATAGAAAACTTTAGTTCTGAGATTAGATTACTGCTCACACTTTTAGCCTCCAAACTCAACCGGTCTCATAGAAGAAATTGAAGAGTTACTAAGAATGGTCACCAGTAAAATATCTTAGGTTATAAACTTAAGGTTATATTAGGTTATAAGCCTAAATTACTGGGAACGTCTGAAAGTTTTGTGTCTCTCTTGAAGCGCCGCACAGAGAGTTATAATATCATATATGTACAGGAAAGCCTGAAGGGAGCATGTTCCAAACTTCGGCATCAGGGAGAATTTTAATACACGAACTGGTACCGGAAAATATTTTCTGTGTATGTGAGTGATAATAATATTTCTATAATAACTATAAAAGCTCATCTAAGTTCAATAGAATATCTTTTGGGAATTTGCATCCTCACCATAAATATTTCATAAGCAGAAAAAATGGTGACTAATTTTTCGGTAACTTGATATATATACCAAATTATTTGTTTCAGCTCTCTCTCTCTCTCTCTCTCTCTCTCTCTCTCTCTCTCTCTCTCTCTCTCTCTCTCTCTCTCTCTCTCTCTCTCTCTCTCTCTCTCTCTCTCTTTGAAGGAATCGCAACGGCTCTATTAGATGAGTTACAACAGGAAACATTCGTTTGTGTCCGGAGAATATATAAATGTATATATATGTGTGTGTGTATATATTTGTTAATGTGGTGATTATTATTGTTATTATTATTATTCATGCATACATGTATACATATATAGATACATATATACACACATATGCATGTATTCATATATATATATATATATAACTATTCAATTAATATATGATATGACTTGTTTTTAGCGTATTTTAGCCAGGTCATCTTTATGTGTCATTATAGGTTTTGGTGATTGTTCTTGTTGTTTCAGCTTTTGTTTACAAAAAGGAGTGAAAATATCAGAAACTGCAAGATGCAAGCATAACTGCATTGCTGTAATTAGCTTCGTTCCGTTTTGAATGTCATCGGAATTTACTCTTTCCCCCTCAAACATGGCTGTGTCGTTTGTAAATTCGTTTCATAATCACATGTTTCCGATATAACTAAAATATGAAATTATGCGAAAGCCCATTCTATGGGGCTAAAACCCGTTCTTGGGTTGTAGACTTAATATATTGTCCATTTTACCACTACTATCAACTCATCCTAGAGTGCCTGTTGGGGAGCCCTCTCTTCCTTGCTAGATGCATCCGAGCCAGTTCCCTGCCCTGAGGATAACATCCGTCGTTCTTCCTTCACCATTTCCAGAAACCTCCCGGCGATGAATTGACCGAGTCGCAAAGAGCGTCGCATAGACTTCTTCGCAACATTTGTACCGATCCTCTGAGCTCTCAGTTCAAACCCTGCTGAGGTTAATTCCTTTGAAGGAATAACATTTTTACCAATCCAAAGTAGTGAATTGGCGTAACTATAAGAACGTTGAACTTGATACCTTGTGGTATTTGTTCAGATCCTTTGAGTTCTGAGTTTAATTCCCGTTATGGTCTACTGAAATGGTAGACTAAACCCGTTACTTGTTTCAACATCACCACCTGATACCTTGGAAGACTTTACTAGAGTTCATTCAGTGACAAGTGTTCGGACCAGATTTCCCATTTGAGGACACCTTCTTCCGACCTTTCCACTAATCTCAGCAGCCGTGTAAAGGATCAGGAGCACTGCCTTCTCTCCTGATCGAAACAAAAATGAAATAAAGATTATGAACTATGCATTATTTTTTGTCTAATTCATAAACAAGTTTTAAGACCCTTCTGTAATAATATAGAAATACCAGTAATATGCTGATATCAGTCTACTGGTTACCCCTCATTCTCCGCTTACAAATGTCCATTCGTATTTTATTATGCCTTTAAATTATTATTGGAATTACATTTGTAATGATTAATCACATAAATCCGTTGGAATGGAATAAACAATAAGATGTTAACAGAATAAAATGCCTTATTGTTTTTCTAGTTTCTTCTTTCTATGATCTATGTTCGAATCCAGCCACAGTCGACTTCATGCTGCTAGGTTTCATTGATGAAATGCCGGTCATGTCTAAAAGTAATTGTATTTTATTTCACAGAGGCTGATTCCATTAAATACTGTCCCTCCGTTATAATGCACCTTTTATAGCAATTCCAAGAACTTATTAATCTATCAGCTATTTATTTATTATTTTTATATAACTTATATGCTAATCTTTCAGGCAGCGAGCTGGCAGAATTGCTAGAACGTCGGAAAATCAATTTGCAATATTTCTTCTGGTTATTTGCCTTCTACGTTTAAATCTCGCCGAAGTCAACATTGTTTTTTATCCTACCGATAAAATAAAATACTGGAGTCGAGGAAATCGACTAACCCACTCTCATTAAAATTGATGACCTTATTCCTAAATTAGAAATAATTTATTTACATGTATCATTATTACATTTCTAATATATCGTTTCGTCTTCTTTCTTTTTCATACAGAATCTTCCGGTTGCTTCAGCATTATCAATGACAATGGGCTCTGTCTGAAGTCTATAGGCATGTATATCTTTGGCATTATAATCAGCAGTGTTCTCAGTGACCATTCTCTTCTCTAGCAGCTTTATACGTACGATATCGTCTACAAAACCAATCCTGAAACTTCAAATACAAAAGCTCATCAAACATGTTTTATTTCATAAATCATAACAACAAAGTCGGTAGCCATGCTAAAGAGACATTGAAGACGCCCATTCACAGCTATGCTCTTATTGGAATGGCCAAATCTGCTGACAAAAAGCTTTTTGTATCAATTTAAATGTGCAATCATCGGCAAAAAAATGAAGGGCCAGAAATAAAGAGAGAAGAAAACGGATGAATTAAGATGAAATGAGACTTTTTAATACAAACTCAAGTACCTGAGAATTACGAAATCATAGTTAGTCAAACTGGACAGCTATGTTTATGTGTTCTCATCTAGAGAAAGACTTTAAACAACTTGTTTAACGTTAAACCTTCCTAATTATTTAGGAGTATTAATGAGTAAAGAGACTTATTCACAGGGCAAATGTATTAATTTACATACAATATGACAGTTGTTGGAAAATGTTTGCCTGAGAAATAGCCACAGTTACACAAAGAAATGTTTCTGAAACTCTATGGCAAGCTACCCCTGTAGCCTGTTTATAGAAAGTATAGGAACTGTAATATTAAAAGAAATATATGACAATAATCTTAAGCCAATTATCTTCCAGCCAGAACAATGCGGAAACTTCTTACTTCCTGAATGTTTACGTCTGTTAATATTCAGGTCCCTGATTAAAAAATATATATATATATATAATGATATAAAAGAAAAACAAACAAATACATAAATAAAACAGCAGAGTTTACGCTCTATTTAAGTCCACCTTTTTATGTTGATATTGAAAGCAACTTTATTCACGTTTTATTAAAGTACTGCCAAACGGATCAACTGCAAATTTCCAGGGTATTGTTTTGCCCACTGGCAGAACAAACAATTCAACAATCTGATACTTTCATAAACTGAATGAAACGAAAAACAAACAAAATTAAATAATAACAAAAAATAATGACACCCACATATACACAAAAAATACAAAAATCAAGTAATAAATAAATAAAAATAAATCAATATGTTTTTTGAAATCAGATCAAGCTTTGCATAGTGAAAGTTGGACCATATTATCTGATTATTTGATATGCTGAAGCTTTTGGTCACGTACTTGCATCAAGTCTTTTTTTTTTTAACCCTGTCACATGTCTCCTTATGTTCCGATGAGGGTGACTTCGAAAGGGCCATAACCCTTAAACCCTTAACCAATAACAGTTGCTGTACAAGTGCCTTTCGCCGATGCTCTGTAAAAATCATTCCGGTTATAACTCTATGTGTGGCATGTGTAGTAAGCCTTAATTTTAGAACCGGTATTAGCTAGATATTAGTTGGAATGTTTCTATCTCGCCCCAATAGCATATGTCAGGGTTAACTAAAGTAGCAGAGAACAATATGTACACAGTCATTCTAAACAGTGTATGGTTGTGTTATAAAGTTTTGTTCCGTTTTTAAGTCCCCAAAAGATATACCTGTGTATTTTACTCTTTTATACATACAAACATACATACGTATGTATGTGTGTGTGTATATATGTATATATATATATATATATATATATATATATATATATATATATATATATATATATATATATATATATACGTATATATGTATATATATATATATATATATATATATATATATATATATATATATATATATATATATATAGCTTACAGTCAACTCAAATCCCATCTACGCCAAAAGAAAGTCCAAAACGAAAAGAAACACCCATTTATTATTAATAAAATGGATAATGCTCGTTAGAATATTCAAACATATTTCATTTGATTAATTAAATTCGCTAGAGTATTCAATAATTAATTCATTATTATTATTATTATTATCATCATCATCATTATTATTATTATTATTATTATTATTACTACTACTACTACTACTACTACTACTACTACTACTATTACTACAACTATTATTATTATTATTATTATTATTATTAATTGTCGGGTAGATATAATGTTCACAATGGAATACAGTTCCCCTCAATTTCACTTTGTTATTTTAGGTGAAGAGAAGCCAAAAATTTACATCTATTCTTATGCTTCCGATTTTTTTCCCACCCAGCTTCTCTGTTCCTCACACATACACACACCTACACACACTCATATGCTCACACATACATACACACACAAACACATACACCATACCATACATATACACACATACACATATATATATGCTTGTGTGTGTGTGTGTATGTATTTGTGCGTGTGTGTGTTTCTGTGTCCCTCTCTGTCAATGTACGTGTGTCTCTGTAAGGATGTATATACATATATGTATGCATATTACATATATATATACATATATATATATATACATATATATACATATACATATATATATATATATATATATATATATATATATATATATATATATATATATATATATATATATATATATATATATATATATATATATATATATATATATATATATATATATATTCATAATATATACATATATATTCATAATATATACATACATATTCACTTATGTACCATTGAAGAAGTGCGAATACTTTACAAACAAATATTAATAGGACTTTCCTTATCAAAAAATACAAAAGTAAACTTTGAAAGCTTTCAATATTGAATTTGTGATATTTTTTTTCCATTTCTTACCAAGAGTCTGTACAAATAAAAAGAAACGATGAATTTTGAGTTCACTTCTGCATTTTACATTTTACAATTGCACTTTGCAGTCATGAAGTTCTCTAGAGCCTGTGATAATCTTGTTTATTATTATTATTATTATTATTATTATTATTATTATTATTATTATTAACATTAACATTATTTTTATTATTACCATTATTTGTAATTTACTCCGGGTGCGTTTTCTTGGAGCCTGATTAGAGAGAAAGCTTAGAAAGCAAGCAGTGTCCACTGAAATCATCAGTTTTTTGCGTGTTATTTTTCTGTTTTCTTAGATTCTAATACAAGCTAGATACTATTCTCATCGATGAATTCGTCTTAATGAATCATTTACGATAAGACTCCATTCATAAACCTGAAGAATGAAGAAAACAACATCATCATCAACAACAACAACAAATACAAACTTCCGACCCATGACATGTGTTCTACGCTGAAGGCATGAACGTCCACATTGACGGTTTTGGCAGTGAAATTAAACCATAAAACTTGCATTTAATCCAAGGGAATTGAATCACGGCCCGTATGAAGATGGTTTTGTGTCTTACATATATATATATATATATATATATATATATATATATATATATATATATATATATATGTATATATATATATATATATATATATATATATATATATATGCGTGTGTGTGTGTGTGTGTGTATGTATGTATGTGCATATATATATATATATATATATATATATATATACAGAGCGACAGAGAGAGACAGAAAGAGATGTATGTATTTTTTATTTTGCTTTAGCATTTACGTAAATACATGTATAAATTCTTCCATTTGATACCATTATATTCACTATCGATAATAATAATAATAATAGATAGTAATGATAATAATAATAATAATAATAACAAAGAAGAAGAACAACAACAAGAAGATGACGAAGAAGAAGAATATGATAATGACAATGATAAAATAATAATAAAATGAAGACCAAGGTTATAGATACTTTACAGAAAATTGTGTTTTGTATTTTTAATTCGTATAAACTGTTTTGTTATGATTTTGTTTTTCATTACTTTTGGTTTCCTTGAAGGTAAAATTTGATTTAAAAGGAATATAATATATAAACAAACAAAAAAATAACAAAAACTAAAAGAAAATAAAAAAAAGGTACTTGTGGTAAATCTACAGATCTTTGCAAACCTCTAGAAGCTTGTTACGATTATATTTTTTTAAGATATTAATAATTACTTCTAGCCCTTACCCTCTGTGTATTCTTTTATGTTCTGTGATATCAACTTGTACAGAATCTCTGTTATTTGCAAGATGTGGGAGGGATAAAACTCCTCCCGTTCATTATAGAATTGTACAATTAAGTTGGTTATTAATGACATCATGGTTTATTTGTTGTTGTTATTTTCTACATTTGTTTAAAAAAAAATCAATAATTTTAAATAAATAATAAAATAATGATTATTAATTAAGAAACGTTTTAGATAAATCCGTTTTCTCTCTCTCTCTCTCTCTCTCTCTCTCTCTCTCTCTTTGTCTCTCTCTCTCTCTCTTTCTCTATCTCTATTTCTATCTATCTCTTTCATTTGAATTCTATCTATCAATGCTAGCTAATATATATATGTTTTTCTTCAGATTTTATCTTCAGTTATTTATCAATTCTATTATAATATACCATGTTCCGAAGACACGTACCGAGCTTCCATGTACGATGGAATGGTCGTTGTTATGAACTGAAAGCGTCCGAAAAAAATACTAGATCAATAAAGAAATGTATAATACTACACCTGGTTTATATAAATCACTGGTGTCTCTTTTGATAAATTCCCCCCAAAGAAAAATGGTTTGATTTCCTCAAATCAGACAGAAGGTTGTATGATTATACTCCAAATCTTGTGGTTTTTTTCAGATCAAAGTAAAAAAGAACAATCTCTAACACAAAACGGTTGCCTCTTTTGATTTCACATTATTATTATTTTTTTTTTGTGATATATATATATTTATATATATATATATATATATATATATATTTATACACGCAGATACATACACATATATGCATTTATATATACTTATATATGTATGTAATATATATATATATATACAGATATAAATATGTAAATACACACTTATATACAAGCATACACACAAATGCATATGTACATGTACATTATACATTATATATGCGTGTATATTTTCTGAATTTACCGGCGTGTGTGCACGCTTATTTACGCATTAGTATATGACTATGCATATATATATATATATATATATATATATATATATATATATATATATATATATATATATATATATATATATATATATATATATATACATACATACATATTTGTGTGTGCGCACGTGTGTGTATGTGTACATGCGTGTATAAATATGTACGTATGTATGTATGTCAAACATTCATTCTTTTATTTCTTTTTGACCTTTCTGCTTTGAATTTTGGTTTGACTGCAGCTTAATGATCAACCATTATTAGCACTTCATTATTATTATTATTATTATTATTATTATTATTTTATCATTATCTCTCAGATTTATTTGATAACATTATCTTCCTTCTACTAATATAAATGCTTTTCTGTCTACTCTCAAAGAAAAATATCATACAACAAAAAGATTTAAAGGCATATTAGCATTTGTTACAGAAATAATAATAATAATAATAATGTACGTATGTATGTAAAACAAATATTTAAGTATGATGAATGTAAAAATAAAAGAGCTAGAAAAATTAAATGAAGGTGATTCTATAAAAGATATTATTAATCATAAAAACGTGATTAAAAATAATAAATAGCACAAGCAAAACGTAGAATGTGTCTCTCTATTGGAGTTGCTGCCATCTTGTTTTCTTTTTGTATGTTAATTTTTACTACCTTCTCTTAATGTGTGACGACTTTCCCTGAATAATGTGAACCTATATACAATAACAAAAAGTACAACTAGTATCAATACTATTACTGCTGCTGCTGCTACTACTACTACTACTACTACTACTACTACTACTACTACTACTACTACTAATGCTAATGAAGCTACTGGTACTGTTTCTATTGCTTCCGTTCTTGCTGTTGCTGCAATCTCCCGGGATCAACGGAGAAATTCCATTACAAATAGGAAACAATAATAATAGTCAATGTAACATTGTATCAGTTTTTCGGTCCGTTTCTGTCTTCCTTCCGATAGTCGACTTTCTTCCCTTTTCCTTCTTTTTTTTCTTTCTTTCTGATTTCAGGCATAAAGATAACTAATACTGAACTATTGAAAAACATTGTAAAATTCCTGGTATATATGGCTGTATTTTCATGCAGATTTCATAATCGTATAGAGGTTTAAATCTGACAATTAGAACATCGGGAGCTACGGATCAGTTTGTCGTACCACATCGTTCGGCTGACCGCCTTCATCTGTAAATGTACTCTGTTACAGATGACCTAGAGCTACAGGGAAAAGAATATTTAATATTATGTTTAATAAATAAATTAAATGTCCTAGAATGTGCTAAATAGGCTGTTGTGTCAACGCCCCCAAGTGAAGAAGTAGGATCGTCCAAGACATATAAATAGAGGTAGTCTAGCCGTGGTAGAGGAGTTCAGTAGCTGTGGAGTAGCAGTCGTGTAGAGATCATCCGAAGGTGCTAGATAGCAGTAGCTTGAGACATAACATAGGCCATTCTATATCTACATGTATGTTTCGATGTTCATATCTCATCAATGCAAATTTCTGGACACCAAAAATTGTGTTTGAGTGTATAGATATTTGTGCATGTCAGTGTGAGTGTATGTCATTGGATATGCGTCAGTGTGTATGTGTGTGTGTGTGAGTGTGAGTGAATGTGCTTGAGAGAATACTTCAAGGATGCGTTTTACATACTAAATATAAAGTAGAGTTTGGTTGACGGAACTTTTTTTCTCCTATTGTCTAACATTTATAAATAATAAGATAACACAAAAAAAAGATCACATTAATGAATTTATTTTGCCAATGAAATCAACGCAAATAGCAAATTCAACTAATGAAAATATTTAGATCTTATTAGATCTCCTTAATGAAATGTATCCTTCTCAGTTAAAAAGGTTAAGTGTGTTCACTATATATATTGGGCGTATGTATATATATATATATATATATATATATATATATATATATATATATATATATATATATATATATATATATATATATATATATATATATATATGTATATATATATATGTATGTATCTATATATATATATATATATACACATATATATGTATCTATATATATCTACATACACACACACATCTCTCTCTCTCTCTCTCTCTTTGTATGTATATATATGTATTATTCCTCTATTGGCATAATATCGAGGTCTCTTTCTTTTGTTGTCCTTCCTGTCATATATATATATATATATATATAATATATATATATATATATATATATATATATATATATATATATATATATATATATATATATATATAGTTAAAACTTACTGTATAAAGGTTAACGCGTGCGTTCTGTTGTGATACAAACAATATATGAGTATATGCATATATATGTACATGTATGTACATACCTTCATCTACATGTACATATAGATACATAACTGGGTATATGACGTGGCAGAAGAACATGGACAAAATGATAAACAAGGTACAACAAACTAGCAAGCCACATAGAAACATCTCCTTCATCAGCTGCCAGCATTAAAACACCGGTGTTTCGAAGAATAAGGCAGTACGCATCGTTGAAATGGTTCTTCCCACGAAGACAAATTTAATTATTTTCGTGGAGGGTAGTGGCGGACGGAAAACGAGAGAGGAAAACGAAACGGTGAATGAACAAACAAGCAAAAAGGCTGTACTGTTTCGTTTTCGTGTCTCGTTTTCCGTCCGCCACTACCCTCCACGAAAATAATTTAATTTGTGTTCGTGGGAAGAACCATTTCAACGATGCGTACTGCCTTATTCTTCGAAACGACGGTGTTTTAATGGTGGCAGCTGATGAAGGAGATGTTTCTATGTGGCTTGCTAGTTTGTTGTACCTTGTTTTATCATTTTGTCCATGTTCTTTTGCCACGTCATGTACCCAGTTATGTATCTGTATGTACATGTAGATGAAGGTATGTACATACATGTACATATATATGCATCTACTCATATATTGTTTGTATCACAGCAGAACGCACGCGTTAACCTTTATACAGTAAGTTTTAACTATTTTTCTAACGCGACTCTCTCTATCTCTATATCCATCTCCCCCTCTCATTCTTCCCTCTACTGTTCTTCGCCTCTACCTGTCACTGCTCTCTCTCTCTCTCTCTCTCTCTCTCTCTCTCTCTCTCTCTCTTGTTACTCGTCCTTCGCCTCTCACCGTTACTACTACTATATATCTCTCTTTCTCTCTACCTCTCGTTGCTCACATTTATTCTACTTCCTCCCCTTCTTTTCCTTCTGCTACTCTTACTCTCTCTCTTTACACAGCCTTGGTCACGTGTTTCCGGCTGCTATTTCTTTTCGTTCTTGGACTCCCCAAGCTCGCACGTACTTCTTTGCCCCTCCTGTTCGTGCTTCACAGCGTTCAATACATACACACTTCACGTCTGGCTGTACAGCCTTTTTGCTTGTTTGTTCATTCACCGTTTCGTTTTCCTGTCTCGTTTTCCACTACCCTCCACGAAAATAATTTAATTTGTGTTCTTGGGAAGAACCATTTCAACGATGCGTACTGCCTTAATTCTTCGAAACGCCCGTGTTTTAATGGTGGCAGCTGATGAAGGAGATGTTTCTATGTGGCTTGCTTGTTTGTTGTACCTTGTTTATCATTTTGTCCATGTTCTTTTGCCACGTCATGTACCCAGTTATGTATCTATATGTACATGTACATATATATGCATATACTCATATATTGTTTATATATATATATGAATGTATATATGTATATATATTTATATATATACATATATTATTTAAAAGAGTTCCAACTCTGTCTGTTTTTATGTTTTATTTATATTCTTATAAAATTAATGTGGGATATAGAATATGGAATATATAATATAAATGGTAAAATGAAATGAAGTATTGAACGTCTTATTGAATATATGAAATATTGAGTATTAAAGATATAAAGGCCAGTATACTTTCTTGCTTTATAGCAGTCATCAAGGTCCCTAATATATACATATACATATGTATGTATGCATGTATATATGTATGTATGTATGTATGTATGTAGAAAGAGAGAGGTGGTGGGGGAAATTCGACGCATCTACTACATAGCTTTATATATATATATCACAGCCGCGGTACTGTGTGGACTGGATTTCGTGTTGACACCCTCTGATATCAAATCAAGTGCTATGCAAATTACGAGAGTATTACATATAATGTGTATATATAAACAGACTGGCTGCGTGTGTCTCTGGAAGTAGTCAAATATGAGACCCCAATAAGAACTGAAAATCATTTAAGCTGTTCATTTTTCTTTTCAATCTAAAAAGAGACAAATAAAGTTTGTATGTCTACGTAAATTTGTGAGTGTGTGCGCGCTTACACGGAGACCTTGAAAGTATATAGATCCTCATCGTTTTATACATATATATATGTATGTGTATATATATGGATAAAATAAAAATAGCAAAGCTAAAACAAAACAGTATATAACCAAGGCAAATACGATGCAGCGAAAGCAGACGATAAAATTAAGATACCTGAAATATGTTTATTGAACACCACCTCTAAGAGCCCAAGATGTTTGACAACACAAGAAACGGATGTTACGCCGTACAGGTTTTTTTATTCAAATAGAAGAAAACAAAGTTTAAGAGTTATTCCCCTGTAGAGGGGAGACCATCAAGAAACAAATATGATAATAAACTGACTACCAAAGGTAAGTAACTTTCTCAGCTATCATTTTCCACCGACAAGAGCGTGCTAAAATGGACGTTTTCATTTGGATTAGGCTCACCAATCTCACACTTTTCTCTCCACTCACATTTCATTCTTCATGTAAAATTTGAAGAGATGTCGAGCTTGGCCGAATAGTAAGATGCTTTCTCTCCTTTCAGTTGCGCTCACTACAAACATTTCTTTCGCCATAACCACTTGACAAAGGAAATCTTGTCTCACCGAAAAGTAGAGCGAGAAATATTCGCGAGAGATTCGATCATCAACTGGATCCGTCCAACCCCAGGCAAAACCTGTTCGTCAAAATTCCACTAATCGGAAATGCTTTCTCGTTGAATGGGTGCATACAGCAAGGCTTCGCTGATTTATGCGATCTCCAATAATTTCACTGGTCGCATGGAATACTTTCTTTCGATTTTGGTACCTGCGAAACTGTCCCTCTGGACTGCAGCGTCGATTGCATGTCTTGCTGCTGGTGTTGTTTCGAGATTACTGTTCTTGTTGTTCTCGTTGTTCTCGTTGTTGTTGTTGTTGTTGTTTGGTGGGCTGAATGTTTTCATGTAAGCTTTTATCTCTACATGTCAGCTTTGACTCTCTCTCTCTCCCTCAACCTCTCCCTCTCTCTCCCTCAACCTCTATCTCTGTATCTCTCACTCTCTCTCTCTCTCTCTATCTCTCTCCCTCTCTCTCTGTCTCTCTCATTCTCTCTCACTCTCTCTCTATCCCTCTCTCTCCCTTTCTTTATCTCTCTCTCTTTCTATTTTTGTCTCTGTCTATGTCCTTCTCTCTCTCTCTAGCTCTATCTCTGTCTCTCTCATTCTCTCTCTCTCCCTCTCTCTCCCTTTCTCTCTCTCTCTCTCTCTCTCTCTATTTCTGTCTCTGTCTATGTCCCTCTCTCTCTCTCTCTCTCTCTCTCTCTCTCTCTCTCTCTCTCTCTCTCTCTCTCTCTAGCTCATTCTCTATCTCTATCTCTCTCGCTCATTCTCTATCTCTCTATATCTCTGTCTCTCTCATTCTCTATCTCTCATTCTCTCTCTCACTCGCTCTATCGCTGTCTCTCCCTTTTTCTCTCTCTCTCATTCTGTCTCTCTCTCATTCTGTCTCTCTCTCATTCTCTCTCTCTCGCTCTATCTCTTTCTCTCTCATTCTCTCTCTTTCTCTCTCTTTCTCTCTCTCTCTCTCTCCCTCACACATTCTCTCTAGCACTATCTGTCTCTACCTCTCTTTCTCTTTCTCTCTCTCTCATTCTCTCTCTCTATCTTTCTCCCTCTCTCGCTCTATCTCTGTCTCTCTCATTCTCTCTCTCGCTCTGTCACTCTCTGTCTCTGTCTCTCTCTCTAGCTCTATCTCTGTCTCTCTCCCTATCTCTTTCTCTCTAGCTCTATCTCCGTCTCTCTCATTCCCTCTATCTCTCTCTATCTCTCTCTATCTATCTCCCTCTCTCTCTCTTACACTCTATCACGGTCTCTCTCATTCTCTCTCTCTCTCTCGCTCTATCATTGTCTCTGTCATTCTCTCTCTCTGTCTCTCTCTCACTCTATCTCTGTCTCTCTCTCTCATTCTCTTTCTCAATCTCTCTCTCCCCCTCTCTCTCTCTCTAGCTCTATCTCTGTCTTTCTCCGTCCCTCTCTCTCTTTCTCTATCTCTGTCTCTCTCATTCTCTCTCTCTCTAACTGTCTCTCCCTCTGTCTCTCTCTCATTCTCTCTCTCTCTATCTGTCTCTCTCTACATCTCTCTCTCTCGCTCTATCTCTGTCTCTCATTTTCTCTCTCTCTCATTTTCTCTCTCTCTCTCTCCCTCCCGCTAGCTCTATCTCTGTTACTCTCATTTTCTCTTTCTCTCTCGCTCTATCTCTGTCTCTGTCTCTCTCTCTCTCTCTCTCTTTCTCTTTCTCTCTCTAGCTCTCTCACTCTTTCTCTCTCTCTCGCTCTATCTCTGTCTCTGTCTCTCTCTGTCTCTGTCTCTCTTTCTCTTTCTCTCTCTAGCTCTCTCACTCATTCTCTCTCTCTCGCTCTATCTCTGTCGCTCTCATTCTCTCTCTCTCTATCTCTGTCTCTCTGTCTCTCATTCTCTTCCTCTCATTCTCTCTTTCTCTCTCTATATCTGTCTCACTCTCTCTCTCTCTCTCTCTCCCTCCCACGCTATATCTCTGTCTCTCTCATTCTCCGTCTCACTCTCTCTTCCTCGCTTTTTCTCTGTCTCTCTCATTCTCTCTCTCTCTCTCTCTCTCTCTACCTATCTCTGTCTCTCATTCTCTCTCACTCTCACTCTCTCTCTCTCTGTCTCTCTTTCTCTTTCTCTCTCGCTCTATCTTTCTCATTCTCTCTCTCTGTCTCTCTCATTCTCCGTCTCTCTCTCTCTCTCTCTAACTGTCTCTCTCTCTATCTGTGTCTCTCTCTCTATCTCTGTCTCTCTCTCATTCTCTCTCTCTCTATCTGCTCTCTCTCTCTCTCTATCTCATTCTCTCTCTCTCTAGATCTATCTCTTTCTCTCTCTCTCCCTCACACATTCTCTCTAGCTCTATCTCTGTCTCTCCCTCTCTCTCTCTGTATCTTTCTCTCGCTCTCGCTCTGTCTCTGTCTCTCTCATTCTCTCTCTCGCTCTGTCGCTCTCTGTCTCTCATATACTCTCTCTCTAGTTCTATCTCTATCTCTATCTCTCTCTGTCTCTCTGTCTCTCATTCTCTCTCTCTCTTTCTGTCTCTCTATATCTCTCTCCCCCTCCCTCTCTCGCTCTCTCATTCTCTCTCTCTCATTCTCTCTCACTCTCTCTCTCACTCTCTCTCACTCCATCTCTTTCTCTCTCACTCTATCTCTGTTTCTCTCATTCGCGCTCTCTCTCTCTCTCTCTCTCTCTCTCTCTCTCCTACGCTATATCTCTGTCTCTCTCATTCTCTCTATCTCTCCCTCGCTATATCTCTGTCTCTCTCATTCTCCCTCTCGCTCTCTATCCGTCTCTGTCCCTCTCTCTCCCTCTCTCATCCTCCCTCTCTCCCTCATTCTCACTCTCTCTCTCTCGCTCTATCATTCTCTCTCTTTCTCTCTCTCTCTCTCACTTTCTCTCTAGCTCTATCTCTGTCTCTCTCATTCTCTCTCTCTCTCTCTAACTGTCTCTCTTTCTCTCTCTCTATATCTCTGTCTCTCACTCTCTCATTCTCTCACTCTCTTTCTTTCTGTCTCTCTTTCTGTCTCTCTTTCTGTCTCTCTATATCTCTCTCCCTCTCTCTCTCTCGCTCTCTCATTCTCTCTCTCTCATTCTCTCTCTCACTCTCTCTCTCACTCCATCTCTTTCTCTCTCTCTCTCTCTAGCTCTACCTCTGTCTCTCTCATTCTCTCTCTCTCTCTCACTCGTATTCCCTCTCTCTCTCTCTCCCACGCTATATCTCTGTCTCTCTCTATCTCTCTCTCTCTCCTTCGCTATATCTCTGTCTCTCTCATTCTCCCTCTCGCTCTGTCTCTCATATACTCTCTCTCTAGCTCTATCTCTGTCTCTTCCTATCTCTCTCTCTCTGTTTCTTTCTATATATCTCTCTTTCTCTCATTCTCTCTCTCTCATTCTCTCTCACTCTCTCTCTCACTCCATCTCTTTCTCTCTCTCTCTCTAGCTCTACCTCTGTCTCTCTCATTCTCTCTCTCTCTCTCTCTCTCCCACGCTATATCTCTGTCTCTCTCATTCTCTCTCTCTCTCCCTCGCTATATCTCGGTCTCTCTCATTCTCCCTCTCGCTCTGTCTCTCTCTGTCTCTCATATACTCTCTCTCTAGCTCTATCTCTGTCGCTCTCTTTCACTCTGTTTCTTTCTCTCTCTCTCTCATTCCCTCTCTCTCTCTCTATCTCCCTCTATCTATCTCCCTCTCTATCTCTGTTACTCTCTATCTCGGTCCCACTCTCTCTCTCTAACTCTCTCTATCTCATTCTCTCTCCCTCTCTCTATCTCTCTCTATCTATCTCTGTCTCTCTCATTCTCTCTCTCTCCATCTCTGTCTGTCTCATTCTCTCTCTCACTCTAGCTCTATCTCTGTCTCTCTCATTCTCTCGCTCTCTCTCACTCGCACTCCCTCTCTCTCTCTCCCACGATATGTCTCTGTCTCTCTCTATATCTCTCTCTCTCTCCTTCGCTATATCTCTGTCTCTCTTCATTCTCCCTCTCGCTCTGTCTCTCATATACTCTCTCTCTAGCTCTATCTCTGTCTCTCTCCCTATCTCTTTCTCTCTCTTTCTTTCTCTCTCTCTCTCCCTCTCTCTCTAGCTCTATCTCTGTCTCTCTCCCTATCTCTCTCTCTCTGTTTCTTTCTATCTATCTCTCATTCTCTCACTCTCCCTCGCTATATCTCTGTCTCTCTCATTCTCTCTCTCTCTCTCTATCTATCTATCTCTATCTCTCTCATTCTCTCTCTCTCTCCATCTCTGTCTCTCTCACTCTAGCTCTATCTCTGTCTCACTCATTCTTTCTTTCTCTCATTCTCTCTCTCTCACTCTCTCTCACTCTCCCTCTCTCCCTCTCTCCCTTTCTCTCTCTCTCGCTCTATCTATGTCTCTCTCATTCTCTCTCTCTCATTCTCTCTCTCTCGATCTATCTCTTTCTCTCTCATTCTCTCTCTCTCTCTCTCCCTCACACATTCTCTCTAGCACTATCTGTCTCTCCCTCTCTTTTTCTGTCTCTCTTTCTGTCTCTCTATATCTCTCTCTCTCATTCTTTCTCACTCTCGCTCTCTCTCTCTCACTCTATCTCTGTCTCTCTCATTCGCTGTCTCTCTCTCTCTCTCTCCCTCGCTATATCACTGTCTCTCTCATTCTCCCTCTCGCTCTCTATCTCTGTCTCTGTCCCTCTCTCTCCATCTCTCATCCTCCCTCTCTCCCTCATTCTCACTCTCTCTCTCGCTCTATCATTCTCTCTCTTTCTCTCTCTCTCTCTCACTTTCTCTCTAGCTCTATCTCTGCCTCTCTCATTCTCTCTCTCTAACTGTCTCTCTTTCTCTCTCTCTCTATCTCTGTCTCTCACTCTCTCATTCATTCTCTGTCTCTCTTTCTGTCTCTCTATATCTCTCTCCCTCTCTCTCTCTCGCTCTCTCATTCTCTCTCACTCTCTCTCTCACTCTCTCTCTCACTCCATCTCTTTCTCTCTCTCTCACTTTCTAGCTCTACCTCTGTCTCTCTCATTCTCTCGCTCTCTCTCACTCGCACTCCCTCTCTCTCTCTCTCCCACGCTATATCTCTGTCTCTCTCTATCTCTCTCTCTCTATCTCTCTCTCTCTGTCTCCTTCGCTATATCTCTCTCTCTCTCATTCTCCCTCTCGCTCTGTCTCTCATATACTCTCTCTCTAGCTCTATCTGTGTCTCTCTCCCTATCCCTTTCTCTCTGTTTCTCTCTCTCCCTCTCTCTCTAGCTCTATCTCTGTCTCTCTCCCTATTTCTCTCTCTCTGTTTCTTTCTATCTATCTCTCTTTCTCTCATTCTCTCTCTCTCATTCTCTCTCACTCTCTCTCTCACTCCATCTCTTTCTCTCTCTTTCTCTCTCTAGCTCTACCTCTGTCTCTCTCATTCTCTCTCTCTCTCTCCCACGCTATATCTCTGTCTCTCTCATTCTCCCTCTCGCTCTGTCTCTCTTTGTCTCTCATATACTCTCATTCTTTCTCTCTCTCATTCCCTCTCTCTCTCTCTATCTCCCTCTCTCTATCTCCCTCTCTATCTCTGTTACTCTCTATCTCGGTCCCTTTCATTCTCTCTCTCTCTCTCTCTCTCTCTCTCTAACTCTCTCGACCTTTGTCTCTCTCTCATTCTCTCTCTCTCTCTCTCTATCTATCTCTGTCTCTCTCATTCTCTCTCTCTCTCCATCTCTGTCTCTCTCATTCTCACTCTCACTCTAGCTCTGTCTCTCTCATTCTCTCTCTCTCATTCTGTCTCTCTCTCATCCTCTCTTTCTCGCTCTATCTCTTTCTCTCACATTCTCTCCCTTTCTCTCTCTCTCTCTCTCTCCCTCACACATTCTCTCTAGCACTATCTGTCTCTCTCTCTCTCTTTTTCTGTCTCTCTTTCTGTCTCTCTATATCTCTCTCCCCCTCCCTCTCTCGTTCTCTCATTCTCTCTCTCTCATTCTTCTCTCACTCTCGCTCTCTCTCTCTCTCACTCTATCTCTGTCTCTCTCATTCGCTGTCTCTCTCTCTCTCTCTCTCCCTCGCTATATCTCTGTCTCTCTCATTCTCCCTCTCGCTCTCTATCTCTGTCTCTGTCCCTCTCTCTCCCTCTCTCATCCTCCCTCTCTCCCTCATTCTCACTCTCTCTCTCGCTCTATCATTCTCTCTCTTTCTCTCTCTCTCTCTCTCTCACTTTCTCTCTAGCTCTATCTCTGCCTCTCTCATTCTCTCGCTCTCTCTCTCTAACTGTCTCTCTTCCTCTCTCTCTCTATCTCTGTCTCTCACTCTCTCATTCTCTCACTCTCTCTCTTTCTGTCTCTTTATATATCTCTCCTTCTCTCTCTCTCGCTCTCTCATTCTCTCTCTCATTCTCTCTCACTCTCTTTCTCTCTCTCTCCCACGCTATATCTCTGTCTCTCTCTATCGCTCTCTCTCTCCTTCGCTATATCTCTGTCTCTCTCATTCTCCCTCTCGCTCTGTCTCTCATATACTCTCTCTCTAGCTCTCTCTCTGTCTCTCTCCCTATCTCTCTCTCTGTCTCTTTCTATCTATCTCTCTCTCTCTCTCTATCTCTCTCCCTCGCTATATCTCTGTCTCTCTCATTCTCTCTCTCTCTCTCTCTCTATCTCTCCCTGTCTCTCTCATTCTCTCTCTCTCCATCTCTGTCTCTCTCTCACTCTCTCTCTCACTCTCTCTCTCACTCCATCTCTTTCTCTCTCTCTCACTTTCTAGCTCTACCTCTGTCTCTCTCATTCTCTCGCTCTTTCTCACTCGCACTCCCACGCTATATCTCTGTCTCTCTCTATCTCTCTCTCTCTATCTCTTTCTCTCTCTCCTTCGCTATATCTCTGTCTCTCTCATTCTCCCTCTCGCTCTGTCTCTCATATACTCTCTCTCTAGCTCTATCTGTGTCTCTCTCCCTATCCCTTTCTCTCTGTTTCTTTCTCTCTCTCTCTCTCGCTCTCTCTCTAGCTCTATCTCTGTCTCTCTCCCTATCTCTCTCTCTCTGTTTCTTTCTATCTATCTCTCTTTCTCTCATTCTCTCTCTCTCATTCTCTCTCACTCTCTCTCTCACTCCATCTCTTTCTCTCTCTTTCTCTCTCTTTCTCTCTCTAGCTCTACCTCTGTCTCTCTCATTCTCTCTCTCTCTCTCTCCCACGCTATATCTCTGTCTCTCTCATTCTCCCTCTCGCTCTGTCTCTCTTTGTCTCTCATATACTCTCTCTCTAGCTCTAGCTCTGTCGCTCTCCCTATCTCTTTCTCTCTGTTTCTTTCTTTCTCTCTCTCATTCCCTCTCTCTCTCTCTATCTCCCTCTATCTATCTCCCTCTCTATCTCTGTTACTCTCTATCTCGGTCCCTTTCATTCTCTCTCTTTCTCTCTCTAACTCTCTCGACCTTTGTCTCTCTCATTCTCTCTCTCTCTCTATCTATCTATCTCTGTCTCTCTCATTCTCTCTCTCTCTCCATCTCTGTCTCTCTCATTCTCTCTCTCACTCTATCTCTATCTCTGTCTCTCTCATTCTTTCTTTCTCTCATTCTCTCTCTCTCACTCTCTCTCACTCTCCCTCTCTCCCTCTCACCCTTTCTCTCTCTCTCGCTCTATCTCTGTCTCTCTCATTCTCTCTCTCTCATTCTCTCTCTCTCATTCTGTCTCTCTCTCATCCTCTCTCTCTCGCTCTATCTCTTTCTCTCTCATTCTCTCCCTTTCTCTCTCTCTCTCTCTCCCTCACACATTCTCTCTAGCACTATCTGTCTCTCTCTCTCTCTTTTTCTGTCTCTCTATATCTCTCTCCCCCTCCCTCTCTCGCTCTCTCATTCTCTCTCTCTCATTCTCTCTCACTCTCGCTCTCTCTCTCTCTCACTCTATCTCTGTCTCTCTCATTCGCTGTCTCTCTCTCTCTCTCTCTCCCTCGCTATATCTCTGTCTCTCTCATTCTCCCTCTCGCTCTCTATCTCTGTCTCTGTCCCTCTCTCTCCCTCTCTCATCCTCCCTCTCTCCCTCATTCTCACTCTCTCTCTCGCTCTATCATTCTCTCTCTTTCTCTCTCTCTCTCTCACTTTCTCTCTAGCTCTATCTCTGCCTCTCTCATTCTCTCGCTCTCTCTCTCTAACTGTCTCTCTTCCTCTCTCTCTCTATCTCTGTCTCTCACTCTCTCATTCTCTCACTCTCTCTCTTTCTGTCTCTTTATATATCTCTCCTTCTCTCTCCCACGCTATATTTCTGTCTCTCTCTATCGCTCTCTCTCTCCTTCGCTATATCTCTGTCTCTCTCATTCTCCCTCTCGCTCTGTCTCTCATATACTCTCTCTCTAGCTCTCTCTCTCTGTCTCTCTCCCTATCTCTCTCTCTGTCTCTTTCTATCTAACTCTCTCTCTATATATCTCTCTCCCTCGCTATATCTCTGTCTCTCTCATTCTCTCTCTCTCTCTCTCTATCTATCTCTGTCTCTCTCATTCTCTCTCTCTCTCCATCTCTGTCTCTCTCTCACTCTCTCTCTCACTCTCTCTCTCACTCCATCTCTTTCTCTCTCTCTCACTTTCTAGCTCTACCTCTGTCTCTCTCATTCTCTCGCTCTTTCTCACTCGCACTCCCTCTCTCTCTCTCTCCCACGCTATATCTCTGTCTCTCTCTATCTCTCTCTCTCTATCTCTCTCTCTCTCTCCTTCGCTATATCTCTGTCTCTCTCATTCTCCCTCTCGCTCTGTCTCTCATATACTCTCTCTCTAGCTCTATCTGTGTCTCTCTCCCTATCCCTTTCTCTCTGTTTCTTTCTCTCTCTCTCTCTCCCTCTCTCTCTAGCTCTATCTCTGTCTCTCTCCCTATCTCTCTCTCTCTCCCTCTCTCTCTAGCTCTATCTCTGTCTCTCTCCCTATCTCTCTCTCTCTGTTTCTTTCTATCTATCTCTCTTTCTCTCATTCTCTCTCTCTCATTCTCTCTCACTCTCTCTCTCACTCCATCTCTTTCTGTCTCTTTCTCTCTCTAGCTCTACCTCTGTCTCTCTCATTCTCTCTCTCTCTCTCTCCCACGCTATATCTCTGTCTCTCTCATTCTCCCTCTCGCTCTGTCTCTCTTTGTCTCTCATATACTCTCTCTCTAGCTCTAGCTCTGTCGCTCTCCCTATCTCTTTCTCTCTGTTTCTTTCTTTCTCTCTCTCATTCCCTCTCTCTCTCTCTATCTCCCTCTATCTATCTCCCTCTCTATCTCTGTTACTCTCTATCTCGGTCCCTTTCATTCTCTCTCTCTCTAACTCTCTCGACCTTTGTCTCTCTCATTCTCTCGTTCTCTCTCTCTAACTGTCTCTCTTCCTCTCTCTCTCTCTATCTCTGTCTCTCACTCTCTCATTCTCTCACTCTCTCTCTTTCTGTCTCTTTATATATCTCTCCTTCTCTCTCTCTCGCTCTCTCATTCTCTCTCTCATTCTCTCTCACTCTCTTTCTCTCTCTCTCCCACGCTATATCTCTGACTCTCTCTATCTCTCTCTCTCTCCTTCGCTATATCTCTGTCTCTCTCATTCTCCCTCTCGCTCTGTCTCTCATATACTCTCTCTCTAGCTCTATCTCTGTCTCTCTCCCTATCTCTTTCTCTCTGTTTCTTTCTCTCTCTCTCTCTCTCTCTGTCTCTCTCCCTATCTCTCTCTCCCTGTCTCTTTCTATCTGTCTATCTCTCTCTCTCTATCTCTCTCCCTCGCTATATCTCTGTCTCTCTCATTCTCTCTCTCTCTCTCTAGCTCTATATCTGTCTCTCTCCCTATCTCTTTCTCTCTGTTTCTTTCTCTCTCTCTCTCCCTCTCTCTCTAGCTCTATCTCTGTCTCTCTCCCTATCTCTCTCTCTCTGTTTCTTTGTATCTATCTCTCTTTCTCTCATTCTCTCTCTCTCATTCTCTCTCACTCTCTCTCTCACTCCATCTCTTTCTCTCTCTTTCTCTCTCTAGCTCTACCTCTGTCTCTCTCTTTCTCTCTCTCTCTCTCACTTTCTCTCTAGCTCTATCTCTGCCTCTCTCATTCTCTCTCTCTCTCTAACTGTCTCTCTTTCTCTCTCTCTCTATCTCTTTCTCTCACTTTCTCATTCTCTCACTCTCTCTCTTTCTGTCTCTCTATATCTCTCTCCCTCTCTCTCTCTCGCTCTCTCATTCTCTCTCTCTCATTCTCTCTCACTCTCTTTCTCTCTCTCTCTAGCTCTACCTCTGTCTCTCTCATTCTCTCTCTCTCTCTCCCACGCTATATCTTTGTCTCTCTCTATCTCTCTCTCTCTCTTTCGCTATATCTCTGTCTCTCTCATTCTCCCTCTCGCTCTGTCTCTCATATACTCTCTCTCTAGCTCTATCTCTGTCTCTCTCCCTATCTCTTTCTCTCTGTTTCTTTCTCTCTCTCTCTCTCTCTCTCTCTCTGTCTAGCTCTATCTCTGTCTCTCTCCCTATCTCTCTCTCTCTGTCTCTTTCTATCTATCTCTCATTCTCTCTCTCTCCCTCGCTATATCTCTGTCTCTTTCATTCTCTCTCTCTCTATCTATCTATCTCTGTCTCTCTCATTCTCTCTCTCTCTCCATCTCTGTCTCTCTCATTCTCTCTCTCACTCTCGCTCTATCTCTGTCTCTCTCATTCTTTCTTTCTCTCATTCTCTCTCTCACTCTCTCTCACTCTCCCTCTCTCCCTCTCTCCCTTTCTCTCTCTCTCGCTCTATCTCTGTCTCTCTCATTCTCTCTCTTTCTCTCTCTCTCTCTCTCCCTAACACATTCTCTCTAGCACTATCTGTCTCTCTCTCTCTTTTTCTGTCTCTCTCTAACTCTCTCTAACTTTGTCTCTCTCATTCTCTCTCTCTATCTCTCTCTCTCTCTCTCTAGCTCTATCTCTGCCTCTCTCCGTCCCCCCCTCTCTATCTCTCTCTCATTCTCTCTCTCTCTCTCTGTCTCTCTCATTCTCTCTCTCACTCTAGCTCTATCTCAGTCTCTCTCATTCTTTCATTCTCTCTCTCACTCTCTCTCTCTCCCTCTCTCTCTTTCTCTCTCTCCTCCTCTCTCTCTCTCTCTCGCTCTATCTCTGTCTCTCTCATACTCTCTCTGTCTCTCTCTCTCTAACTGTCTGTCTTTCTCTCTGTCTCTCTCTCTCTATCTCTGTCTCTCTCTCTTTTTCTGTCTCTCTATATCTCTCTTTCTCGCTCTCTCATTCTCTCTCTCATTCTCTCTCACTCTCTCTAACTGTCTCTCTTTCTCTCTGTCTCTCTCTCTATCTCTGTAACACTCTCCCTCATTCTCTCTCTCTTTCTGTCTCTCTTTCTGTCTCTTTATATCTCTGTCTCTCTCGCTCTCTCATTCTCTCTCTCTCTAACTGTCTCTCTTTCTCTCTGTCTCTCTCTGTCTTTCTCTCTCATTCTCTCTTTCTCTCTTTCTGTCTCTCTATATCTCTCTCCCTCTTTCTCTCTCGCTCTCTCATTCTCTCTCTCTTTCATTCTCTCTCATTCTCTCACTCACTCTCTCTCACTCCATCTCTTTCTCTCTCTCACTCTATCTCTGTCTCTCTCATTCGCTCTCTTTCTCTCTCTCTCTCTCTCACGCTATATCTCTGTCTCACTCATTCTCTCTCTCTCTCCCTCGCTATCTCTCTGTCTCTCTCATTCTCCCTCTCGCTCTCTATCTCTGTCTCTCATATACTCTCTCTCTAGCTCTATCTCTGTCTCTCTCCCTATCTCTTTCTCTCTGTTTCTTTCTCTCTCTCTCTCATTCCCTCTCTCTCTCTCTATCTCCCTCTATCTATCTCCCTCTCTATCTCTGTTACTCTCTATCTCGGTCCCTTTCATTCTCTCTCTCTCTCTCTCTCTCTCTAGCTCTATCTCTCCGTCTCTCCGTCTCTCCCTCTCTATCTCTGTCTCTCTCATTCTCTCTCTCCCTCCATCTCTGTCTCTCTCATTCTCTCTCTCTCTCTCTAACTGTCTCTCTTTCTCTCTCTCTCTCTCTATCTCTATCTCTCTCTGTCTCTCTATCTCTTTCTGTCTCTCTTTCTGTCTCTCTATATCTCTCTCCCTCTCTCTCACTCGCTCTCTCATTCTCTCTCTCTCATTCTCTCTCTCTCATTCTCTCTCTCTCATTCTCTCTCTCTCTCTCTCTCTCTCTCTCTCTCTCTCACTCCATCTCTTTCTCTCTCTCTCTCTCTCACTCTATCTCTCTCTCTCTGTCTCTCTCTCCCTCTCTCCTACGCTATATCTCTGTCTCTCTCATTCTCTCTCTCTCTCTCTCTCTCCTACGCTATATCTCTGTCTCTCTCATTCTCTCTCTCTCTCCCTCGCTATATCTTTGTCTCTCTCATTCTCCCTCTCGCTCTCTATCTCTGTCTCTGTCCCTCTCTCTCTCTCTCGCTCTATCATTCTCTCTCTTTCTCTCTCTCTCTCACACTTTCTCTCTAGCTCTATCTCTGTCTCTCCCTCTCTCTCTCGGTCTCTCTCTATCTCTCTCATTCTCTCTCCCTCTCTCTGTCTCCCACTCTTTCTCTCTCTGTCTCTCCATCCTTCTCTCCCTCTCTCCTTCTCTGTATCTCTCATTTTCTCTTTCTCTCTCTTTCTCTCTTTCTATCTCTGTCTTTCTCTCTCTATCTCTGTCTCTTTCATTCTCTCTCTCTCTCTAGCTCTATCTCTGTCTCTCTTATTCTCTCTCCCTCTCTCTGTCTCCAACTCTTTCTCACTCTGTCTCTCCATCTTTCTCTCCCTCTCTCCCTCTCTGTCTCTCTCCCTCCCTCTCGCTCTATCTCTGTCTCTCTCTCTCTTTCTCTTTCTCTCTGTCTCTCTCTCCCTATCTCATTTTCTCTCTCTCTCTCTCTCTCTAGCTCTCTCTCTCGCTCTATCTCTGTCGCTCTCATTCTCTCTTTCTGTCTCTATCTCTGTCTCCCTCTCTCTCTCTCTCTATCTCTGTCTCTCTCATTCTCTCTCTCTCTTTTCTCTATCTCTGTCTCTTTCTTTCTCGCTCTATCTCTGTCTCTCTCATTCTCTCTCTCTCTCTATCTCCCTCTCTATCTCTGTTACTCTCTATCTCGGTCCATTCCATTCACTATCTCTAACTCTCTCCCTCTCTCTATCTATCTATGTCTCTCTCATTCTCTCTATCTCTCTCCATCTGTGTCTCTCTCATTCTCTCTCTCACTCTAGCTCTATCTCTGTCTCTCTCATTCTTTCTTTCTCTCATTCTCTCTCCCTCTCTCCCTTTCTCTCTCTCTCCTCCTCCCTCTCTCTTTCTCGCTCTACCTCTGTCTCTCTCATTCGCTCTCTCTCTCTCTCTCTCTCTCTCTCTCTCTCTCTCTCTCTCCCACGCTATATCTCTGTCTCTCTCTCTCTCCCTCGCTATATCTCTGTCTCTTTCATTCTCCCTCTCGCTCTCTATCTCTGTCTCTGTCTCTGTCCCTCTCTCTCTCTCATCCTCCCTCTCTCCCTCATTCTCACTCTCTCTCTCCCTCATTCTCACTCTCTCTCTCTCTCTCGCTCTATCATTCTCTCTCTTTCTCTCTCTCTCTCACACTTTCTCTCTAGCTCCAGCTCTGTCTCTCCCTCTCTCTGTCTCCCACTCTCTCTCTCCCTCTCTGTCTCTCTCATTCTCTCTCTACCTCCCTCTCGCTCAATCTCTGTCTCTCTTCCCCTCCCTCTCGCTCTATCTCTGTCTCTCTCTCTCTTTCTCTTTCTCTCTGTCTCTCTCTCCCTATCTCATTTTCTCTCTGTCTCTCTAGCTCTCTCTCGCTCTATCTCTGTCGCTCTCATTCTCTCTCTATCTCTCTCTCCCTCGCTATATCTCTGTCTCTCTCATTCTCTTCCTCTCATTCTCTCTCTATCTCTGTCTCTCTCTCTCTCTCCCTCGCTATATCTATGTCTCTCTCACTCGATCTCTCTCTCTCTCGCTCTATCTCTGTCTCTCTCTCTCTTTCTCTTTCTCTCTCCCTATCTCATTTTCTCTCTCTCTCTCGCTCTATCTCTGTCTCTCTCATTCTCTCTCTATCTCACTCTCCCTCACTATATCTCTGTCTCTCTCATTCTCTTCCTCTCATTCTCTCTCTGTCTCTCTCTCTCCCTCGCTATATCTCTGTCTCTCTGACTCGATCTCCTTCTCTCTCTCGCTCTATCTCTGTCTCTCTCATTCTCTCTCTCTCTCTCTCTCTCTCCATCTCCGTCTCTCTCTCTCTCTGTCCCTCCATCTCTGTCTCTCTGTCTCTCTGTCTCTCTCATTCTCTGTCTCTCTCTCTCTCTCCCTCTCTCTCTCTCTATCTCTGTCTCTCTCATTCTCTCTCTCTTTTCTCTATCTCTGTCTCTTTCTTTCTCGCTCTATCTCTGTCTCTCTCATTCCCTCCCCCTCTCTCTATCTCCTTCTATCTATCTCCCTCTCTATCTCTGTTACTCTCTATCTCGGTCCATTTCATTCTCTCTCTCTAACTCTCTCTCTAACTCTCTCTATCTTTGTCTCTCTCATTCTCTCTCTCTCTCCATCTGTGTCTCTCTCATTCTCTCTCTCACTCTAGCTCTAGCTCTGTCTCTCTCATTCTTTCTTTCTCTCATTCTCTCTCCCTCTCTCCCTTTCTCTCTCTCTCCTCCTCCCTCTCTCTCCTCCTCCCTCTCTCTTTCTCGCTCTACCTCTGTCTCTCTCATTCTCTCTCTCTCTAACTGTCTCTCTTTCTCTCTCTCTCTCTCTCTCTCATTCTCTCTCTCTCTTTCTGTCTCTCTTTCTGTCTCTCTCTCTCTCGCTCTCTCATTCTCTCTCTCACACTCCATCTCTTTCTCTATCTCTCTCTCACTCTATCTCTCTCTCTCTCTCTCCCACGCTATATCTCTGTCTCTCTCTCTCTCCCTCGCTATATCTCTGTCTCTGTCTCTGTCCCTCTCTCTCTCTCATCCTCCCTCTCTCCCTCATTCTCACTCTCTCTCTCTCTCGCTCTATCATTCTCTCTCTTTCTCTCTCTCTCTCACACTTTCTCTCTAGCTCTATCTCTGTCTCTCCCTCTCTCTCTCTGTCTCTCTTATTCTCTCTCCCTCTCTCTGTCTCCCACTCTTTCTCTCCCTCTCTGTCTCTCTCATTCTCTCTCTCCCTCCCTCTCGCTCTATCTCTGTCTCTCTCTCCCTGCTCTCGCTCTATCTCTCTCTCTCTCTTTCTCTTTCTCTCTGTCTCTCTCTCCCTATCTCATTTTCTCTCTCTCTCTCTAGCTCTCTCTCGCTCTATCTCTGTCGCTCTCATTCTCTCTATATCTCTCTCTCCCTCGCTATATCTCTGTCTCTCTCACTCGATCTCTCTCTCTCTCGCTCTATCTCTGTCTCTCTCTCTTTCTCTTTCTCTCTGTCTCTTTGTCCCTATCTCATTTTCTCTCTCTCTCTCGCTCTATCTCTGTCTCTCTCATTCTCTTCCTCTCATTCTCTCTCTATCTCTGTCTCTCTCTCTCTCTCTCCCTCGCTATATCTCTGTCTCTCTTACTCGATCTCTCTCTCTCTCTCGCTCTATCTCTGTCTCTCTCATTCTCTCTCTCTCTCTCCATCTCTGTCTCTCTGTCCCTCCATCTCTCTCTCTCCCTCTCTCTCTCTCTCTATCTCTGTCTCTCTCATTCTGTCTCTCTCATTCTCTCTCCCTCCCCCTCTCTCTCTCTTTTCTCTATCTCTGTCTCTTTCTTTCTCGCTCTATCTCTGTCTCTCTCATTCTCTCTCTCGCTCTATCTCTCTCGCTCTATCTCTGTCTCTCTCATTCTCTCTCTCGCTCTATCTCTCTCGCTCTATCTCTGTCTCTCTCATTCTCTCGCTCGCTCTATCTCTCTCTCTCTCACTCCCTCTCTTTCTCTCTCTCTCTCTCTCTCTCTCTCCCATGAGCATGTGGTCAGGTATGCGCCACTGCAGCATCATCAATGCTTTTTTCACTACGACAGTCATCTCGCTGATATGAAACTCTTCTTAAATATCAGCGCACCCTTTCATATACCGTTCCCCAGTCTATGGCACGCGTCCTTCGGACAGAGTATCTCCCATCTCATTTTTCCAGTTACCTACGGAGCTCCCACTTACCTTTTTTTTTATTTTGTTGAAAACCGAAAAGTGTCATCTTCCTCCCAGCTCTTTACCGCTCAAGCATGGAAGCACAATTTTTTGTGAGATAACTTTTATTTTTCTTTGTCTCGTCTCCATTCAAGATACTCCTTTAACATAGTTTTTGTGGAGGATGGAATTTTGCTGCTACTGTTGGTGTTACTGCTGCTGCTGGTGGTGGTGGTGACCATTATTTCTGTTTATACTTTTTTTTTGTACATTCAAATAAATGTTTCCAAAACTAATTTTGTGTTTTCTATTACGCAGTTTTACGTGTTTAAGCTTCAACATTTGTTTGCTTGATTGTTCTACGGTCTGTTTATTTTTAATTGTTATCTCGTTGTTTTTGTTGTTTTCTTAATAATTTCGGTGGGAGGGTGGCTTAATCCTTTTTACTTTAACTCATGGCTACTTTGCAACTCATGAAAATATTGCAAATAGCTATTTGTTGAATATATAAACAATTAAAATATTCACAGACATGCTTTTCTTCTACTCCCGGTAACAGAGTAAACTTTCAAACAAGAAAAAAATACTATTTTCTGTATGAGAAACTGGTTGCCTTTTCCTTTTTTTTTTGAGAGCTCTGATGCAGACTTCCGTTCGATTCAACAATATAGAAAGTAAAAGAATACGTTGAAAGGAGAAAGGTAAGTTGCAGCATAGCATAGGATGACTGCCATAAGGTTTTCGACAAAGTTTCCCTAAGCAATGATTCTAGAAACATTACACATGAGTAAAGTTGCACACGTGGATTTTACAAAGATTAGTTATGAGTAAAGTTGCGAACATTAAGAATTATACGAACATTAATCATGCGTAAAGCTGTACAGATAGATTCTAGAAACATTAGTCAGGAGTAATGTCGCATATATATATATATATATATATATATATATATATATATATATATATATATATAGGGAGAATTCACGAAAAAAAACAACAGACGAAGACAGGTGGTGTAAACAACAAATGGATGTATTAGTTTAACGCTCAGGAATAGAGAAAGTCTTTGATGTTTCGAGCCTACGCTCTTCAACTGAAAGGAACACAGAAAGAAATAAGGAGAGAAACAAGGAGAAAAAAAACATAAATGTAAAGGAGAGAAACAAGGAGAAAAAATATAAATGTAAAGGAGAGAAACAAGGAGAAAAAATATAAATGTAGTGGTCAGCGATCTAAACAGATATATAATAAACACGTCTTGATAAAATTAAGTAGAGTGGTAGGTGTTTATTTAAATTTGAGTCGCTACTCAGAGTTCAGGATCATGAAGTGGTTTGCATTATCAATTTTTGAGTCTTCCTTATATACACATCGATTATATATGTTTGCGACGCGCTGAAAAGAACTTGGCGGTAATTAATCGCTTTGTATATGAGAATGCAATGATATGTGAAAAGGAAAGGCATTTGTAAAAGTTACTGTAGAATAAATAGATCAGCAGATTTCGGCTAATCTCCTCATATTCTGATAAGATTTTCTGAAGAAGATTTCTAAGAAAAATGCATAAAGAAATTCTTTAAGATATTCCTATGAAATACTTCGTATTGAACCCATGAATGCATAAATATGTGACTATAAGAGATTACAGACAAATGAGTTGCTTTAATGATTTGTGATAAAATGCTTTTATCTCTGGATGCAGCTTATGATTACTGATATAATCATAGATATTATTTTTGTAAGTTGAGAAAGTACTTACTATTCTACTGAATTCTCAGTACCATAGGAGAAGAATTTCTTTGACGGAGATTGCCCGTCTTGTGTGTGTGTGTATTTGTATGTTATTTTGTGTGTATGTATGTATGTATGTATGCATATATGTATGTATGTATGTATTATGTGTGTATGTATGTATGTATGTATGTATGTATACATGCATGTATATATATATATATATATATATATATATATATATATAGACAGGTAGACAGACAGACAGACACATAGATAGATAGATAGATAGATAGATAGATAGATAGATAGATAGATATGTATACATGAATGGATATGTGTATGTATGTTGATAAGCCTGTGGTTAGTGTGTAAATGTGCGTGCATATTTCTGTTCATTTTCAGACCGGTACGAAAACTGGCATTACTGTTTGTATTGTTCTTTCTTTATGTCCCGTAACTTAGCAATTCGACAAATAGAATCTACAAAATCAGTAGCAGAGCGAAACAAGTACTGGATTCAATATGTTCGACTTTGAATCACGAAGATGGTGCCCCACAACGGCCGCATCCCAATGACAGATTCTAGTCAACTGTCACGGTAAACTAGGTCACTTTTATAAAACGAACGACTGCAAGACAGCGTTTTCCACTAGAGATTGCCTGGAGACCATAAATTTCTCTCGAAATAAATTAACAGCAATTAAAACGCTTGCAATGGCTTGGTAAGTTATCTCAATGACAAAACAACTTCATGATGTAAACTGTAGATGGCTCTCTTCTCCTCTTCTCCGATTACATAGTCTAGATATCACAGGAGATATCATAGTAATGGAAAGGTGTCCAATATGTTGCTTGACAGATTTAGTGATAATAGCTTTCTGAAACGAAAATAAAATGGCCTTAATTAACAATGAATAAATGTAGAACAAATTAAAACTAATGCAGGGCACTGTTATAAAATTAATGTTGCATTAAAAGTTGTTTTGGGTTCTTTTTCAAGCAAATATACAAGGCATCGAATTTAAAACAGGGTGAATTAGTTGTTAACATTTAAACAAGTACATTGCTAGAAATAAGAGTCGACACAACTTTTAGACAAGCGGAAACGCTAGTCAAATGACTGACAGGGGAGACAACCTCTCTACAGCAAGAGAAACGGAGCCAAATCATCGATGATTTCGGTGTTTGATTAATCCTCACCCGATTGCCGAGGGTTAAAAACTAACTCGCCTTGTCAGTCTATGGAAATTACCGAAGGAATGAGAGGCTGATTTCGTAAATGGTAAAATTGAAAATAATTAGACAAGTGCTTCCCAGTGACTAAGAGTTGTTCTGACTCTTATTTCTAGCAATACGGGTACTGACTAGCACCCTTAGTCACCCTAGTGACGTATATATATATATATATATATATATATATATATATATATATATATGCATACATACACACACATACATACGATATGGTAAAAAAAATTTCCGGACTTACTCTGTAGCGCGCCAAGAGATGGCAGCACACGGTTGCGTGCTCAGTGAGAGCTAGCAGTGACCTTCATGCGGCAGTGTGTCGAGTGACATTGCTGTGTTTATTTCGCAAGTTGTGACATTTTTGTTTTTGCGATCACGTGTATGCTGTAGTCTGGAAGACTATGAACGATCTGGAAGACCTGGCATGAGAGTCATCACCAAGGAATGTGGTATTGCGCATCGAGAATTCATCTCCCAGGGCCAGACCGTCAAGGGAGAGATCTACTACGTTGTTTTGAAGCGTTTAAGGGAGGATATTCGGGGAAAGCGACCAGATCTGTGAGGAGCGCAAAGAAGTGGATTATTCCCCGAGGTCTCGTCACTCGTGAGCTTCTCACCAAAAACATGGTACCACTTCTGCACCCACCCTTTTCGCCAGATTTAGTACTTGCCGACTTCCATCTATTTTCCAAGATAAAAATGCAGCTCAAAGGTCAGTGATTTAACACAGTTCTCGAGATCCAGAGCGAATCGCAGATCCTCGACTCGCTTACGAAAAAATAACTTCCAGACCGGATTCAAAAAGTGGTAACAACGCTAGAACCGGTGTATTAAAACTTAGCTAAATAAGTCGTTTTTTTTATTAAACATAACAAATCCTGGAACCTTTTGATAACACCACGTGTGGGGTGGGTAGGGGTATCCCCTCCATATTTTTATGAGGTCATAGACCAACAGGATTCTGGGACCTTGTGATACGCCATAACGCTAAACATTTTATGGACGAGAAACCTAAGGTAATCCCATACACCGGCCTTCCCCATTCATTTTTTATTTTTATAGGCGCAGGAGTGGCTGTGTGGTAAGTAGGCTGCTTACCAACTACATGGTCCCGGGTTCAGTCTCACTGTGTGGCACCTTGGGCAAGTGTCTTCTACTATAGCATCGGGCCGACCAAAGCCTTGTGAGTGGATTTGGTAGACGGAAACTGAAAGAAGCCCGTCGTATATATGTATATATATCTATATATGTGTGTGTGTGTGTGTGGGAGTTTGTGTGTCTGTGTTTGTCCCCCTAGCATTGCTTGACAATGTTTATGTCCCCGTCAATTAGCGGTTCGGCAAAAGACACCGATAGAATAAGTACTAGGCTTATAAAGAATAATTCCCGGGGTCGATTTGCTCGACTAAAGGCGGTGCTCCAGCATGGCCACAGTCAAATGACTGAAACAAGTAAAAGAGTAAAAGAGTATACTGCTTTACATCTTAGAGTGTGCTTCTTTCGGATTTATGTTTTTACAAACGATCCTACGTATACATATATATGTAAATATACATATCCACACACATACAAGCTACATTTTAATACTACATATACATAGGCGTGGGCTTGGCTGTGTGCTTCCCAACCACATGGTTCCGGGTTCGTATCCAATTTTTGCCGAAGCGCTACGTTACGTGAACGTGCAGGGCCCTAACCAAGATCAGTAGATTAAATGTAGGCAGGAACTTCACTGCGGACTAACTAGTGAGCTGGTCGACAGAAAAAGGGTCTTCCAATAAGGCGGGAAAGGAAACTGAGACGTTGATTAGTCGGTCGTATTCGCCCTCACAGTGTGTAGCTGAATGCAGCTTAACAAGGCTACAGACGTAAACAAATCAAATTCGACGCTAATACTTGAACAGAATTAATTTCATCAACTCTAATGGGATTTGAACACGGAGTATATATATATATATAACAATAAAGCGTCAGGGGTGGTTTCCCTACTGATTCCACGATGAACTGACAAAATAATTGCTTCATTTATATACGGATAACTTTGGAATTAAATTTTTCAAGGGGAATAACTCTATAAACTAATTTTGTAAGGGAGATAACTCTCAATTGATTTTTATTGATATTTCATTTGCCAGGTTATTTGTTTTTATCATTTATCGCACGCGTGTTTCAGTCCTTGGACGACGGCCATGCTGTGTCGCAGACGTGAAAGGTTTAGTCAAGCAAATCGACACAAGTGCTTATTTGTTAAAGCTGGTACTAATTCTATCATTCAATATTTTGCCGACCCGCTAGGTTACGCGGACATAAACGAACCAATACTGAATGTCAAACTGACTTGGGGGACAAGCACACGTATAAAGACACACACACACACACGCATGTATGTTTTTATATATTTATAGCGTGGCTGTGTGGTAAGGGGCTCGCTTTCTAACAACATGGTTCCGGGTTCAGTCCCTCTGCATGGCACCTTGGGCTAATGTCTTCTGCTATAGCCTCGGGCCGATCAAAGCCTTGCGAGTGGATTTGGTATAGACGCGCAGACACCAACAGAAAGAAAGAAAGAAAGAAAGAAAGAACGAAAGAAAGAGAATTCTACAGTTAAAACGTAAAGTAAATTCAGGTAAAACGAGGTAACTTTTGAACAGTATTAAAGAGTTATCTCCCATAAATTTTACGCTATTAATAAGGAATATGGATGCGAAAGTCTATTCGCAACGCACATATACACTCATAAATGCATACATAGATACATGTAAATATGCACACACACACACACATACATACACAAGGTGACACAAAAGTAGGTCAATTATCTCTTTCGCATTCATATATAAAGAAAACAATTAGGCGCAGGAGTGGCTGTGTGGTAAGTAGTTTGCTTACCAACCACATGGTTCCGGGTTCAATCCCACTTGGGCAAGTGTCTTCTACTATAGCCTCGGGCCGACCAAAGTCTTGTGACTGGATTTGGTAGACGAAAACTGAAAGAAGTCCGTCGTATATATGTATATGTATGTATATGTATGTGTGAGTGTTTGTGTGTCTGTGTTTGTCCCCACACCATCGCTTGACAACCGATGCTGGTGTGTTTAGGTCCCCGTAACTTAGCGGTTCGGCAAAAAAAAGACCGATAAAATAAGTACTAGGCTTACAAAGAATAATTCCTGGGGTCGATTTTCTCGACTAAAGGTGGTGCTCCAGCATGGCCGCAGTCAAACGACTGAAACAAGTAAAAGAGTAAAAGAAATACAAACTGAAAAGGGAGCTTGACGAAATTAGTTAAATTATCATAGAATAATGGGTTCATATTGTTTTTTTTTATAATGAAGATCCAAATTTTTTCTTTTTCTTTTTGTTTTGTTTTGTTTGTTTGTTGTTTTACAAGTATTGTAAAATGCGAGGCATGGCAAACAATTTCAATCAAGTGCAACGAAAACAAATATATAAGCACATGTATTTGCAGGTAAGCATGTTTAATAAGACGTTTGCATTCCAGTCTCATGGTTTCAGGTTCAGTCCCACTGCATAGCACACGGGACAGGTGTCTGCTACCATAGCTCCAGACTGAGGATAGTTACGTCCTCAAAATGAAACTATCGCTCCTTGTCGAGTACGTAACTCTCTTCGGTCCCTGCTCTGGGACTGAAATCGGAACCAAGTTATCGTGAAGCATGGTCTAGTGGTTAGGATAGTTAGCGTGGTCTAGTGGTTAGGATAGTTAGCGTGGTCTAGTGGTTAGGATAGTTAGCGTGGTCTAGTGGTTAGGATAGTTAGCGTGGTCTAGTGGTTAGGATAGTTAGCGTGGTCTAGTGGTTAGGATAGTTAGCGTGGTCTAGTGGTTAGGATAGTTAGCGTGGTCTAGTGGTTAGGATAGTTAGCGTGGTCTAGTGGTTAGGATAGTTAGCGTGGTCTAGTGGTTAGGATAGTTAGCGTGGTCTAGTGGTTAGGATAGTTAGCGTGGTCTAGTGGTTAGGATAGTTAGCGTGGTCTAGTGGTTAGGATAGTTAGCGTGGTCTAGTGGTTAGGATAGTTAGCGTGGTCTAGTGGTTAGGATAGTTAGCGTGGTCTAGTGGTTAGGATAGTTAGCGTGGTCTAGTGGTTAGGATAGTTAGCGTGGTCTAGTGGTTAGGATAGTTAGCGTGGTCTAGTGGTTAGGATAGTTAGCGTGGTCTAGTGGTTAGGATAGTTAGCGTGGTCTAGTGGTTAGGATAGTTAGCGTGGTCTAGTGGTTAGGATAGTTAGCGTGGTCTAGTGGTTAGGATAGTTAGCGTGGTCTAGTGGTTAGGATAGTTAGCGTGGTCTAGTGGTTAGGATAGTTGGCGTGGTCTAGTGGTTAGGATAGTTGGCGTGGTCTAGTGGTTAGGATAGTTAGCGTGGTCTAGTGATTAGGATAGTTAGCGTGGTCTAGTGGTTAGGATAGTTAGCGTGGTCTAGTGGTTAGGATAGTTGGCGTGGTCTAGTGATTAGGATAGTTAGCGTGGTCTAGTGGTTAGGATAGTTAGCGTGGTCTAGTGATTAGGATAGTTAGCGTGGTCTAGTGATTAGGATAGTTAGCGTGGTCTAGTGGTTAGGATAGTTGGCGTGGTCTAGTGGTTAGGATAGTTAGCGTGGTCTAGTGGTTAGGATAGTTGGCGTGGTCTAGTGATTAGGATAGTTAGCGTGGTCTAGTGATTAGGATAGTTAGCGTGGTCTAGTGATTAGGATAGTTAGCGTGGTCTAGTGCTTAGGATAGTTAGCGTGGTCTAGTGCTTAGGATAGTTAGCGTGGTCTAGTGATTAGGATAGTTAGCGTGGTCTAGTGATTAGGATAGTTAGCGGGGTCTAGTGATTAGGATAGTTAGCGTGGTCTAGTGCTTAGGATAGTTAGCGTGGTCTAGTGATTAGGATAGTTAGCGTGGTCTAGTGATTAGGATAGTTAGCGTGGTCTAGTGATTAGGATAGTTAGCGTGGTCTAGTGCTTAGGATAGTTAGCGTGGTCTAGTGATTAGGATAGTTAGCGTGGTCTAGTGATTAGGATAGTTAGCGTGGTCTAGTGATTAGGATAGTTAGCGTGGTCTAGTGCTTAGGATAGTTAGCGTGGTCTAGTGATTAGGATAGTTAGCGTGGTCTAGTGATTAGGATAGTTAGCGTGGTCTAGTGATTAGGATAGTTAGCGTGGTCTAGTGATAAGGATAGTTAGCGTGGTCTAGTGATTAGGATAGTTAGCGTGGTCTAGTGATTAGGATAGTTAGCGTGGTCTAGTGATTAGGATAGTTAGCGTGGTCTAGTGATTAGGATAGTTAGCGTGGTCTAGTGCTTAGGATAGTTAGCGTGGTCTAGTGATTAGGATAGTTAGCGTGGTCTAGTGATTAGGATAGTTAGCGTGGTCTAGTGCTTAGGATAGTTAGCGTGGTCTAGTGATTAGGATAGTTAGCGTGGTCTAGTGATTAGGATAGTTAGCGTGGTCTAGTGATTAGGACAGTTGGCGTGGTCTAGTGGTTAGGACAGTTGGCGTGATCTAGTGCTTAGGATAGTTAGCGTGGTCTAGTGATTAGGATAGTTAGCGTGGTCTAGTGATTAGGATTGTTAGCGTGGTCTAGTGGTTAGGATAGATAGCGTGGTCTAGTGGTTAGGATAGTTAGCTTGGTCTAGTGGTTAGGATAGTTAGCGTGGTCTAGTGGTTAGGATAGTTAGCGTGGTCTAGTGGTTAGGATAGTTGGCGTGGTCTAGTGGTTAGGATAGTTGGCGTGGTCTAGTGGTTAGGATAGTTAGCGTGGTCTAGTGGTTAGGATGGTTGGCGTGGTCTAGTGATTAGGATAGTTAGCGTGGTCTAGTGGTTAGGATAGTTGGCGTGGTCTAGTGGTTAGGATAGTTGGCGTGGTCTAGTGGTTAGGATAGTTAGCGTGGTCTAGTGATTAGGACAGTTGGCGTGGTCTAGTGGTTAGGATAGTTAGCGTGGTCTAGTGGTTAGGATAGTTAGCGTGGTCTAGTGATTAGGATAGTTGGCGTGGTCTAGTGATTAGGATAGTTAGCGTGGTCTAGTGGTTAGGATAGTTAGCGTGGTCTAGTGGTTAGGATAGTTGGCGTGGTCTAGTGGTTAGGATAGTTAGCGTGGTCTAGTGGTTAGGATAGTTAGCGTGGTCTAGTGGTTAGGATAGTTAGCGTGGTCTAGTGGTTAGGATAGTTGGCGTGGTCTAGTGGTTAGGACAGTTAGCGTGGTCTAGTGATTAGGACAGTTAGCGTGGTCTAGTGATTAGGACAGTTGGCGTGGTCTAGTGGTTAGGACAGTTGGCGTGGTCTAGTGCTTAGGATAGTTAGCGTGGTCTAGTGATTAGGATAGTTAGCGTGGTCTAGTGATTAGGATTGTTAGCGTGGTCTAGTGGTTAGGATAGATAGCGTGGTCTAGTGGTTAGGATAGTTAGCTTGGTCTAGTGGTTAGGATAGTTAGCGTGGTCTAGTGGTTAGGATAGTTAGCGTGGTCTAGTGGTTAGGATAGTTAGCGTGGTCTAGTGGTTAGGATAGTTAGCGTGGTCTAGTGATTAGGATAGTTAGCGTGGTCTAGTGGTTAGGATAGTTGGCGTGGTCTAGTGGTTAGGACAGTTGGCGTGGTCTAGTGATTAGGACAGTTGGCGTGGTCTAGTGGTTAGGACAGTTGGCGTGGTCTAGTGGTTAGGACAGTTAGCGTGGTCTAGTGATTAGGACAGTTAGCGTGGTCTCGTGATTAGGACAGTTAGCGTGGTCTAGTGGTTAGGATAGTTAGCGTGGTCTAGTGGTTAGGATAGTTAGCGTGGTCTAGCGATTAGGATAGTTAGCTTGGTCTAGCGGTTAGGATAGTTAGCTTGGTCTAGCGGTTAGGATAGTTAGCTTGGTCTAGCGGTTAGGATAGTTAGCGTGGTCTAGTGCTTAGGATAGTTAGCGTGGTCTAGTGATTAGGATAGTTAGCGTGGTCTAGTGCTTAGGATAGTTAGCGTGGTCTAGTGATTAGGATAGTTAGCGTGGTCTAGTGATTAGGATAGTTAGCGTGGTCTAGTGATTAGGACAGTTAGCGTGGTCTACTGCTTAGGATAGTTAGCGTGGTCTAGTACTTAGGATAGTTAGCGTGGTCTAGTGATTAGGATAGTTAGCGTGGTCTAGTGCTTAGGATAGTTAGCGTGGTCTAGTGCTTAGGATAGTTAGCGTGGTCTAGTGATTAGGATAGTTAGCGTGGTCTAGTGATGAGGATAGTTAGCGTGGTCTAGTGCTTAGGATAGTTAGCGTGGTCTAGTGATTAGGATAGTTAGCGTGGTCTAGTGATTAGGATAGTTAGCGTGGTCTAGTGATTAGGATAGTTAGCGTGGTCTAGTGATTAGGATAGTTAGCGTGGTCTAGTGGTTAGGATAGTTGGCGTGGTCTAGTGCTTAGGATAGTTAGCGTGGTCTAGTGATTAGGATAGTTAGCGTGGTCTAGTGATTAGGATAGTTAGCGTGGTCTAGTGCTTAGGATAGTTAGCGTGGTCTAGTGGTTAGGATAGTTAGCGTGGTCTAGTGCTTAGGATAGTTAGCGTGGTCTAGTGCTTAGGATAGTTAGCGTGGTCTAGTGATTAGGATAGTTAGCGTGGTCTAGTGATTAGGATAGTTAGCGTGGTCTAGTGATTAGGATAGTTAGCGTGGTCTAGTGCTTAGGATAGTTAGCGTGGTCTAGTGATTAGGATAGTTAGCGTGGTCTAGTGATTAGGATAGTTAGTGGGGTCTAGTGATTAGGATAGTTAGCGTGGTCTAGTGCTTAGGATAGTTAGCGTGGTCTAGTGATTAGGATAGTTAGCGTGGTCTAGTGATTAGGATAGTTAGCGTGGTCTAGTGATTAGGATAGTTAGCGTGGTCTAGTGCTTAGGATAGTTAGCGTGGTCTAGTGATTAGGATAGTTAGCGTGGTCTAGTGCTTAGGATAGTTAGCGTGGTCTAGTGATTAGGATAGTTAGCGTGGTCTAGTGATTAGGATAGTTAGCGTGGTCTAGTGATTAGGATAGTTAGCGTGGTCTAGTGATTAGGATAGTTAGCGTGGTCTAGTGATTAGGATAGTTAGCGTGGTCTAGTGATTAGGATAGTTAGCGTGGTCTAGTGATTAGGATAGTTAGCGTGGTCTAGTGATTAGGATAGTTAGCGTGGTCTAGTGCTTAGGATAGTTAGCGTGGTCTAGTGATTAGGATAGTTAGCGTGGTCTAGTGATTAGGATAGTTAGCGTGGTCTAGTGCTTAGGAGAGTTAGCGTGGTCTAGTGATTAGGATATTTAGCGTGGTCTAGTGATTAGGATAGTTAGCGTGGTCTAGTGATTAGGACAGTTGGCGTGGTCTAGTGGTTAGGACAGTTGGCGTGGTCTAGTGCTTAGGATAGTTAGCGTGGTCTAGTGATTAGGATAGTTAGCGTGGTCTAGTGATTAGGATTGTTAGCGTGGTCTAGTGGTTAGGATAGATAGCGTGGTCTAGTGGTTAGGATAGTTAGCTTGGTCTAGTGGTTAGGATAGTTAGCGTGGTCTAGTGGTTAGGATAGTTAGCGTGGTCTAGTGGTTAGGATAGTTGGCGTGGTCTAGTGGTTAGGATAGTTGGCGTGGTCTAGTGGTTAGGATAGTTAGCGTGGTCTAGTGATTAGGATAGTTGGCGTGGTCTAGTGATTAGGATAGTTAGCGTGGTCTAGTGGTTAGGATAGTTGGCGTGGTCTAGTGGTTAGGATAGTTGGCGTGGTCTAGTGGTTAGGATAGTTAGCGTGGTCTAGTGATTAGGACAGTTGGCGTGGTCTAGTGGTTAGGATAGTTAGCGTGGTCTAGTGGTTAGGATAGTTAGCGTGGTCTAGTGATTAGGATAGTTGGCGTGGTCTAGTGATTAGGATAGTTAGCGTGGTCTAGTGGTTAGGATAGTTGGCGTGGTCTAGTGGTTAGGATAGTTAGCGTGGTCTAGTGGTTAGGATAGTTAGCGTGGTCTAGTGGTTAGGATAGTTAGCGTGGTCTAGTGGTTAGGATAGTTGGCGTGGTCTAGTGGTTAGGACAGTTAGCGTGGTCTAGTGATTAGGACAGTTAGCGTGGTCTAGTGATTAGGACAGTTGGCGTGGTCTAGTGGTTAGGACAGTTGGCGTGGTCTAGTGCTTAGGATAGTTAGCGTGGTCTAGTGATTAGGATAGTTAGCGTGGTCTAGTGATTAGGATTGTTAGCGTGGTCTAGTGGTTAGGATAGATAGCGTGGTCTAGTGGTTAGGATAGTTAGCTTGGTCTAGTGGTTAGGATAGTTAGCGTGGTCTAGTGGTTAGGATAGTTAGCGTGGTCTAGTGGTTAGGATAGTTAGCGTGGTCTAGTGGTTAGGATAGTTAGCGTGGTCTAGTGATTAGGATAGTTAGCGTGGTCTAGTGGTTAGGATAGTTGGCGTGGTCTAGTGGTTAGGACAGTTGGCGTGGTCTAGTGATTAGGACAGTTGGCGTGGTCTAGTGGTTAGGACAGTTGGCGTGGTCTAGTGGTTAGGACAGTTAGCGTGGTCTAGTGATTAGGACAGTTAGCGTGGTCTCGTGATTAGGACAGTTAGCGTGGTCTAGTGGTTAGGATAGTTAGCGTGGTCTAGTGGTTAGGATAGTTAGCGTGGTCTAGCGATTAGGATAGTTAGCTTGGTCTAGCGGTTAGGATAGTTAGCTTGGTCTAGCGGTTAGGATAGTTAGCTTGGTCTAGCGGTTAGGATAGTTAGCGTGGTCTAGTGCTTAGGATAGTTAGCGTGGTCTAGTAATTAGGATAGTTAGCGTGGTCTAGTCCTTAGGATAGTTAGCGTGGTCTAGTGATTAGGATAGTTAGCGTGGTCTAGTGATTAGGATAGTTAGCGTGGTCTAGTGATTAGGATAGTTAGCGTGGTCTAGTGCTTAGGATAGTTAACGTGGTCTAGTGCTTAGGATAGTTAGCGTGGTCTAGTGATTAGGATAGTTAGCGTGGTCTAGTGCTTAGGATAGTTAGCGTGGTCTAGTGCTTAGGATAGTTAGCGTGGTCTAGTGATTAGGATAGTTAGCGTGGTCTAGTGATTAGGATAGTTAGCGTGGTCTAGTGATGAGGATAGTTAGCGTGGTCTAGTGCTTAAGATAGTTAGCGTGGTCTAGTGATTAGGATAGTTAGCGTGGTCTAGTGATTAGGATAGTTAGCGTGGTCTAGTGCTTAGGATAGTTAGCGTGGTCTAGTGGTTAGGATAGTTAGCGTGGTCTAGTGATTAGGATAGTTGGCGTGGTCTAGTGATTAGGATAGTTAGCGTGGTCTAGTGGTTAGGATAGTTAGCGTGGTCTAGTGGTTAGGATAGTTGGCGTGGTCTAGTGGTTAGGATAGTTAGCGTGGTCTAGTGGTTAGGATAGTTAGCGTGGTCTAGTGGTTAGGATAGTTAGCGTGGTCTAGTGGTTAGGATAGTTGGCGTGGTCTAGTGGTTAGGACAGTTAGCGTGGTCTAGTGATTAGGACAGTTAGCGTGGTCTAGTGATTAGGACAGTTGGCGTGGTCTAGTGGTTAGGACAGTTGGCGTGGTCTAGTGCTTAGGATAGTTAGCGTGGTCTAGTGATTAGGATAGTTAGCGTGGTCTAGTGATTAGGATTGTTAGCGTGGTCTAGTGGTTAGGATAGATAGCGTGGTCTAGTGGTTAGGATAGTTAGCTTGGTCTAGTGGTTAGGATAGTTAGCGTGGTCTAGTGGTTAGGATAGTTAGCGTGGTCTAGTGGTTAGGATAGTTAGCGTGGTCTAGTGGTTAGGATAGTTAGCGTGGTCTAGTGATTAGGATAGTTAGCGTGGTCTAGTGGTTAGGATAGTTGGCGTGGTCTAGTGGTTAGGACAGTTGGCGTGGTCTAGTGATTAGGACAGTTGGCGTGGTCTAGTGGTTAGGACAGTTGGCGTGGTCTAGTGGTTAGGACAGTTAGCGTGGTCTCGTGATTAGGACAGTTAGCGTGGTCTAGTGGTTAGGATAGTTAGCGTGGTCTAGTGGTTAGGATAGTTAGCGTGGTCTAGCGATTAGGATAGTTAGCTTGGTCTAGCGGTTAGGATAGTTAGCTTGGTCTAGCGGTTAGGATAGTTAGCTTGGTCTAGCGGTTAGGATAGTTAGCGTGGTCTAGTGCTTAGGATAGTTAGCGTGGTCTAGTGATTAGGATAGTTAGCGTGGTCTAGTGCTTAGGATAGTTAGCGTGGTCTAGTGATTAGGATAGTTAGCGTGGTCTAGTGATTAGGATAGTTAGCGTGGTCTAGTGATTAGGACAGTTAGCGTGGTCTAGTGCTTAGGATAGTTAGCGTGGTCTAGTACTTAGGATAGTTAGCGTGGTCTAGTGATTAGGATAGTTAGCGTGGTCTAGTGCTTAGGATAGTTAGCGTGGTCTAGTGCTTAGGATAGTTAGCGTGGTCTAGTGATTAGGATAGTTAGCGTGGTCTAGTGATTAGGATAGTTAGCGTGGTCTAGTGATGAGGATAGTTAGCGTGGTCTAGTGCTTAGGATAGTTAGCGTGGTCTAGTGATTAGGATAGTTAGCGTGGTCTAGTGATTAGGATAGTTAGCGTGGTCTAGTGATTAGGATAGTTAGCGTGGTCTAGTGATTAGGATAGTTAGCGTGGTCTAGTGGTTAGGATAGTTGGCGTGGTCTAGTGCTTAGGATAGTTAGCGTGGTCTAGTGATTAGGATAGTTAGCGTGGTCTAGTGATTAGGATAGTTAGCGTGGTCTAGTGCTTAGGATAGTTAGCGTGGTCTAGTGGTTAGGATAGTTAGCGTGGTCTAGTGCTTAGGATAGTTAGCGTGGTCTAGTGCTTAGGATAGTTAGCGTGGTCTAGTGATTAGGATAGTTAGCGTGGTCTAGTGATTAGGATAGTTAGCGTGGTCTAGTGATTAGGATAGTTAGCGTGGTCTAGTGCTTAGGATAGTTAGCGTGGTCTAGTGATTAGGATAGTTAGCGTGGTCTAGTGATTAGGATAGTTAGTGGGGTCTAGTGATTAGGATAGTTAGCGTGGTCTAGTGCTTAGGATAGTTAGCGTGGTCTAGTGATTAGGATAGTTAGCGTGGTCTAGTGATTAGGATAGTTAGCGTGGTCTAGTGATTAGGATAGTTAGCGTGGTCTAGTGCTTAGGATAGTTAGCGTGGTCTAGTGATTAGGATAGTTAGCGTGGTCTAGTGCTTAGGATAGTTAGCGTGGTCTAGTGATTAGGATAGTTAGCGTGGTCTAGTGATTAGGATAGTTAGCGTGGTCTAGTGATTAGGATAGTTAGCGTGGTCTAGTGATTAGGATAGTTAGCGTGGTCTAGTGATTAGGATAGTTAGCGTGGTCTAGTGATTAGGATAGTTAGCGTGGTCTAGTGATTAGGATAGTTAGCGTGGTCTAGTGATTAGGATAGTTAGCGTGGTCTAGTGCTTAGGATAGTTAGCGTGGTCTAGTGATTAGGATAGTTAGCGTGGTCTAGTGATTAGGATAGTTAGCGTGGTCTAGTGCTTAGGATAGTTAGCGTGGTCTAGTGATTAGGATATTTAGCGTGGTCTAGTGATTAGGATAGTTAGCGTGGTCTAGTGATTAGGACAGTTGGCGTGGTCTAGTGGTTAGGACAGTTGGCGTGGTCTAGTGCTTAGGATAGTTAGCGTGGTCTAGTGATTAGGATAGTTAGCGTGGTCTAGTGATTAGGATTGTTAGCGTGGTCTAGTGGTTAGGATAGATAGCGTGGTCTAGTGGTTAGGATAGTTAGCTTGGTCTAGTGGTTAGGATAGTTAGCGTGGTCTAGTGGTTAGGATAGTTAGCGTGGTCTAGTGGTTAGGATAGTTGGCGTGGTCTAGTGGTTAGGATAGTTGGCGTGGTCTAGTGGTTAGGATAGTTAGCGTGGTCTAGTGATTAGGATAGTTGGCGTGGTCTAGTGATTAGGATAGTTAGCGTGGTCTAGTGGTTAGGATAGTTGGCGTGGTCTAGTGGTTAGGATAGTTGGCGTGGTCTAGTGGTTAGGATAGTTAGCGTGGTCTAGTGATTAGGACAGTTGGCGTGGTCTAGTGGTTAGGATAGTTAGCGTGGTCTAGTGGTTAGGATAGTTAGCGTGGTCTAGTGATTAGGATAGTTGGCGTGGTCTAGTGATTAGGATAGTTAGCGTGGTCTAGTGGTTAGGATAGTTGGCGTGGTCTAGTGGTTAGGATAGTTAGCGTGGTCTAGTGGTTAGGATAGTTAGCGTGGTCTAGTGGTTAGGATAGTTAGCGTGGTCTAGTGGTTAGGATAGTTGGCGTGGTCTAGTGGTTAGGACAGTTAGCGTGGTCTAGTGATTAGGACAGTTAGCGTGGTCTAGTGATTAGGACAGTTGGCGTGGTCTAGTGGTTAGGACAGTTGGCGTGGTCTAGAGCTTAGGATAGTTAGCGTGGTCTAGTGATTAGGATAGTTAGCGTGGTCTAGTGATTAGGATTGTTAGCGTGGTCTAGTGGTTAGGATAGATAGCGTGGTCTAGTGGTTAGGATAGTTAGCTTGGTCTAGTGGTTAGGATAGTTAGCGTGGTCTAGTGGTTAGGATAGTTAGCGTGGTCTAGTGGTTAGGATAGTTAGCGTGGTCTAGTGGTTAGGATAGTTAGCGTGGTCTAGTGATTAGGATAGTTAGCGTGGTCTAGTGGTTAGGATAGTTGGCGTGGTCTAGTGGTTAGGACAGTTGGCGTGGTCTAGTGATTAGGACAGTTGGCGTGGTCTAGTGGTTAGGACAGTTGGCGTGGTCTAGTGGTTAGGACAGTTAGCGTGGTCTAGTGATTAGGACAGTTAGCGTGGTCTCGTGATTAGGACAGTTAGCGTGGTCTAGTGGTTAGGATAGTTAGCGTGGTCTAGTGGTTAGGATAGTTAGCGTGGTCTAGCGATTAGGATAGTTAGCTTGGTCTAGCGGTTAGGATAGTTAGCTTGGTCTAGCGGTTAGGATAGTTAGCTTGGTCTAGCGGTTAGGATAGTTAGCGTGGTCTAGTGCTTAGGATAGTTAGCGTGGTCTAGTGATTAGGATAGTTAGCGTGGTCTAGTCCTTAGGATAGTTAGCGTGGTCTAGTGATTAGGATAGTTAGCGTGGTCTAGTGATTAGGATAGTTAGCGTGGTCTAGTGATTAGGATAGTTAGCGTGGTCTAGTGCTTAGGATAGTTAACGTGGTCTAGTGCTTAGGATAGTTAGCGTGGTCTAGTGATTAGGATAGTTAGCGTGGTCTAGTGCTTAGGATAGTTAGCGTGGTCTAGTGCTTAGGATAGTTAGCGTGGTCTAGTGATTAGGATAGTTAGCGTGGTCTAGTGATTAGGATAGTTAGCGTGGTCTAGTGATGAGGATAGTTAGCGTGGTCTAGTGCTTAAGATAGTTAGCGTGGTCTAGTGATTAGGATAGTTAGCGTGGTCTAGTGATTAGGATAGTTAGCGTGGTCTAGTGCTTAGGATAGTTAGCGTGGTCTAGTGATTAGGATAGTTAGCGTGGTCTAGTGGTTAGGATAGTTGGCGTGGTCTAGTGCTTAGGATAGTTAGCGTGGTCTAGTGATTAGGATAGTTAGCGTGGTCTAGTGATTAGGATAGTTAGCGTGGTCTAGTGCTTAGGATAGTTAGCGTGGTCTAGTGGTTAGGATAGTTAGCGTGGTCTAGTGGTTAGGATAGTTGGCGTGGTCTAGTGGTTAGGATAGTTGGCGTGGTCTAGTGGTTAGGATAGTTAGCGTGGTCTAGTGGTTAGGATAGTTAGCGTGGTCTAGTGATTAGGATAGTTGGCGTGGTCTAGTGGTTAGGATAGTTGGCGTGGTCTAGTGGTTAGGATAGTTAGCGTGGTCTAGTGATTAGGATAGTTGGCGTGGTCTAGTGGTTAGGATAGTTAGCGTGGTCTAGTGGTTAGGATAGTTGGCGTGGTCTAGTGGTTAGGATAGTTAGCGTGGTCTAGTGGCTAGGATAGTTGGCGTGGTCTAGTAGTTAGGATAGTTAGCGTGGTCTAGTGGTTAGGATAGTTAGCGTGGTCTAGTGGTTAGGATATTTAGCGTGGTCTAGTGGTTAGGATAGTTAGCGTGGTCTAGTGATTAGGATAGTTGGCGTGGTCTAGTGGTTAGGATAGTTAGCGTGGTCTAGTGGTTAGGATAGTTAGCGTGGTCTAGTGGTTAGGATAGTTAGCGTGGTCTAGTGGTTAGGATAGTTAGCGTGGTCTAGTGATTAGGATAGTTGGCGTGGTCTAGTGGTTAGGATAGTTAGCGTGGTCTAGTGCTTAGGATAGTTAGCGTGGTCTAGTGATTAGGATAGTTAGCGTGGTCTAGTGATTAGGATAGTTAGCGTGGTCTAGTGCTTAGGATAGTTAGCGTGGTCTAGTGATTAGGATAGTTGGCGTGGTCTAGTGCTTAGGATAGTTAGCGTGGTCGAGTGATTAGGATAGTTAGCGTGGTCTAGTGATTAGGATAGTTAGCGTGGTCTAGTGCTTAGGATAGTTAGCGTGGTCTAGTGGTTAGGATAGTTAGCGTGGTCTAGTGGTTAGGATAGTTGGCGTGGTCTAGTGGTTAGGATAGTTAGCGTGGTCTAGTGGTTAGGATAGTTAGCGTGGTCTAGTGATTAGGATAGTTGGCGTGGTCTAGTGGTTAGGATAGTTGGCGTGGTCTAGTGGTTAGGATAGTTAGCGTGGTCTAGTGATTAGGATAGTTGGCGTGGTCTAGTGGTTAGGATAGTTAGCGTGGTCTAGTGGTTAGGATAGTTGGCGTGGTCTAGTGGTTAGGATAGTTAGCGTGGTCTAGTGGCTAGGATAGTTGGCGTGGTCTAGTGATTAGGATAGTTAGCGTGGTCTAGTGATTAGGATAGTTAGCGTGGTCTAGTGCTTAGGATAGTTAGCGTGGTCTAGTGATTAGGATATTTAGCGTGGTCTAGTGATTAGGATAGTTAGCGTGGTCTAGTGATTAGGACAGTTGGCGTGGTCTAGTGGTTAGGACAGTTGGCGTGGTCTAGTGCTTAGGATAGTTAGCGTGGTCTAGTGATTAGGATAGTTAGCGTGGTCTAGTGATTAGGATTGTTAGCGTGGTCTAGTGGTTAGGATAGATAGCGTGGTCTAGTGGTTAGGATAGTTAGCTTGGTCTAGTGGTTAGGATAGTTAGCGTGGTCTAGTGGTTAGGATAGTTAGCGTGGTCTAGTGGTTAGGATAGTTGGCGTGGTCTAGTGGTTAGGATAGTTGGCGTGGTCTAGTGGTTAGGATAGTTAGCGTGGTCTAGTGATTAGGATAGTTGGCGTGGTCTAGTGATTAGGATAGTTAGCGTGGTCTAGTGGTTAGGATAGTTGGCGTGGTCTAGTGGTTAGGATAGTTGGCGTGGACTAGTGGTTAGGATAGTTAGCGTGGTCTAGTGATTAGGACAGTTGGCGTGGTCTAGTGGTTAGGATAGTTAGCGTGGTCTAGTGGTTAGGATAGTTAGCGTGGTCTAGTGATTAGGATAGTTGGCGTGGTCTAGTGATTAGGATAGTTAGCGTGGTCTAGTGGTTAGGATAGTTGGCGTGGTCTAGTGGTTAGGATAGTTAGCGTGGTCTAGTGGTTAGGATAGTTAGCGTGGTCTAGTGGTTAGGATAGTTAGCGTGGTCTAGTGGTTAGGATAGTTGGCGTGGTCTAGTGGTTAGGACAGTTAGCGTGGTCTAGTGATTAGGACAGTTAGCGTGGTCTAGTGATTAGGACAGTTGGCGTGGTCTAGTGGTTAGGACAGTTGGCGTGGTCTAGTGCTTAGGATAGTTAGCGTGGTCTAGTGATTAGGATAGTTAGCGTGGTCTAGTGATTAGGATTGTTAGCGTGGTCTAGTGGTTAGGATAGATAGCGTGGTCTAGTGGTTAGGATAGTTAGCTTGGTCTAGTGGTTAGGATAGTTAGCGTGGTCTAGTGGTTAGGATAGTTAGCGTGGTCTAGTGGTTAGGATAGTTAGCGTGGTCTAGTGGTTAGGATAGTTAGCGTGGTCTAGTGATTAGGATAGTTAGCGTGGTCTAGTGGTTAGGATAGTTGGCGTGGTCTAGTGGTTAGGACAGTTGGCGTGGTCTAGTGATTAGGACAGTTGGCGTGGTCTAGTGGTTAGGACAGTTGGCGTGGTCTAGTGGTTAGGACAGTTAGCGTGGTCTAGTGATTAGGACAGTTAGCGTGGTCTCGTGATTAGGACAGTTAGCGTGGTCTAGTGGTTAGGATAGTTAGCGTGGTCTAGTGGTTAGGATAGTTAGCGTGGTCTAGCGATTAGGATAGTTAGCTTGGTCTAGCGGTTAGGATAGTTAGCTTGGTCTAGCGGTTAGGATAGTTAGCTTGGTCTAGCGGTTAGGATAGTTAGCGTGGTCTAGTGCTTAGGATAGTTAGCGTGGTCTAGTGATTAGGATAGTTAGCGTGGTCTAGTCCTTAGGATAGTTAGCGTGGTCTAGTGATTAGGATAGTTAGCGTGGTCTAGTGATTAGGATAGTTAGCGTGGTCTAGTGATTAGGATAGTTAGCGTGGTCTAGTGCTTAGGATAGTTAACGTGGTCTAGTGCTTAGGATAGTTAGCGTGGTCTAGTGATTAGGATAGTTAGCGTGGTCTAGTGCTTAGGATAGTTAGCGTGGTCTAGTGCTTAGGATAGTTAGCGTGGTCTAGTGATTAGGATAGTTAGCGTGGTCTAGTGATTAGGATAGTTAGCGTGGTCTAGTGATGAGGATAGTTAGCGTGGTCTAGTGCTTAAGATAGTTAGCGTGGTCTAGTGATTAGGATAGTTAGCGTGGTCTAGTGATTAGGATAGTTAGCGTGGTCTAGTGCTTAGGATAGTTAGCGTGGTCTAGTGATTAGGATAGTTAGCGTGGTCTAGTGGTTAGGATAGTTGGCGTGGTCTAGTGCTTAGGATAGTTAGCGTGGTCTAGTGATTAGGATAGTTAGCGTGGTCTAGTGATTAGGATAGTTAGCGTGGTCTAGTGGTTAGGATAGTTAGCGTGGTCTAGTGGTTAGGATAGTTGGCGTGGTCTAGTGGTTAGGATAGTTGGCGTGGTCTAGTGGTTAGGATAGTTAGCGTGGTCTAGTGGTTAGGATAGTTAGCGTGGTCTAGTGATTAGGATAGTTGGCGTGGTCTAGTGGTTAGGATAGTTGGCGTGGTCTAGTGGTTAGGATAGTTAGCGTGGTCTAGTGATTAGGATAGTTGGCGTGGTCTAGTGGTTAGGATAGTTAGCGTGGTCTAGTGGTTAGGATAGTTGGCGTGGTCTAGTGGTTAGGATAGTTAGCGTGGTCTAGTGGCTAGGATAGTTGGCGTGGTCTAGTAGTTAGGATAGTTAGCGTGGTCTAGTGGTTAGGATAGTTAGCGTGGTCTAGTGGTTAGGATAGTTAGCGTGGTCTAGAGGTTAGGATAGTTAGCGTGGTCTAGTGATTAGGATAGTTGGCGTGGTCTAGTGGTTAGGATAGTTAGCGTGGTCTAGTGGTTAGGATAGTTAGCGTGGTCTAGTGGTTAGGATAGTTAGCGTGGTCTAGTGGTTAGGATAGTTAGCGTGGTCTAGTGATTAGGATAGTTGGCGTGGTCTAGTGGTTAGGATAGTTAGCGTGGTCTAGTGCTTAGGATAGTTAGCGTGGTCTAGTGATTAGGATAGTTAGCGTGGTCTAGTGATTAGGATAGTTAGCGTGGTCTAGTGCTTAGGATAGTTAGCGTGGTCTAGTGATTAGGATAGTTGGCGTGGTCTAGTGCTTAGGATAGTTAGCGTGGTCGAGTGATTAGGATAGTTAGCGTGGTCTAGTGATTAGGATAGTTAGCGTGGTCTAGTGCTTAGGATAGTTAGCGTGGTCTAGTGGTTAGGATAGTTAGCGTGGTCTAGTGGTTAGGATAGTTGGCGTGGTCTAGTGGTTAGGATAGTTAGCGTGGTCTAGTGGTTAGGATAGTTAGCGTGGTCTAGTGATTAGGATAGTTGGCGTGGTCTAGTGGTTAGGATAGTTGGCGTGGTCTAGTGGTTAGGATAGTTAGCGTGGTCTAGTGATTAGGATAGTTGGCGTGGTCTAGTGGTTAGGATAGTTAGCGTGGTCTAGTGGTTAGGATAGTTGGCGTGGTCTAGTGGTTAGGATAGTTAGCGTGGTCTAGTGGCTAGGATAGTTGGCGTGGTCTAGTGGTTAGGATAGTTAGCGTGGTCTAGTGGTTAGGATAGTTAGCGTGGTCTAGTGGTTAGGATAGTTAGCGTGGTCTAGTGGTTAGGATAGTTAGCGTGGTCTAGTGATTAGGATAGTTGGCGTGGTCTAGTGGTTAGGATAGTTAGCGTGGTCTAGTGGTTAGGATAGTTAGCGTGGTCTAGTGGTTAGGATAGTTGGCGTGGTCTAGTGGTTAGGATAGTTGGCGTGGTCTAGTGGTTAGGATAGTTAGCGTGGTCTAGTGATTAGGATAGTTGGCGTGGTCTAGTGATTAGGATAGTTAGCGTGGTCTAGTGGTTAGGATAGTTGGCGTGGTCTAGTGGTTAGGATAGTTGGCGTGGTCTAGTGGTTAGGATAGTTAGCGTGGTCTAGTGATTAGGACAGTTGGCGTGGTCTAGTGGTTAGGATAGTTAGCGTGGTCTAGTGGTTAGGATAGTTAGCGTGGTCTAGTGATTAGGATAGTTGGCGTGGTCTAGTGATTAGGATAGTTAGCGTGGTCTAGTGGCTAGGATAGTTGGCGTGGTCTAGTGGTTAGGATAGTTAGCGTGGTCTAGTGGTTAGGATAGTTAGCGTGGTCTAGTGGTTAGGATAGTTAGCGTGGTCTAGTGGTTAGGATAGTTAGCGTGGTCTAGTGGTTAGGATAGTTGGCGTGGTCTAGTGGTTAGGACAGTTAGCGTGGTCTAGTGGTTAGGACAGTTAGCGTGGTCTAGTGATTAGGACAGTTGGCGTGGTCTAGTGGTTAGGACAGTTGGCGTGGTCTAGTGCTTAGGATAGTTAGCGTGGTCTAGTGATTAGGATAGTTAGCGTGGTCTAGTGATTAGGATTGTTAGCGTGGTCTAGTGGTTAGGATAGATAGCGTGGTCTAGTGGTTAGGATAGTTAGCTTGGTCTAGTGGTTAGGATAGTTAGCGTGGTCTAGTGGTTAGGATAGTTAGCGTGGTCTAGTGGTTAGGATAGTTAGCGTGGTCTAGTGGTTAGGATAGTTAGCGTGGTCTAGTGATAAGGATAGTTAACGTGGTCTAGTGGTTAGGATAGTTGGCGTGGTCTAGTGGTTAGGACAGTTGGCGTGGTCTAGTGATTAGGACAGTTGGCGTGGTCTAGTGGTTAGGACAGTTGGCGTGGTCTAGTGGTTAGGACAGTTAGCGTGGTCTAGTGATTAGGACAGTTAGCGTGGTCTCGTGATTAGGACAGTTAGCGTGGTCTAGTGGTTAGGATAGTTAGCGTGGTCTAGTGGTTAGGATAGTTAGCGTGGTCTAGCGATTAGGATAGTTAGCTTGGTCTAGCGGTTAGGATAGTTAGCTTGGTCTAGCGGTTAGGATAGTTAGCTTGGTCTAGCGGTTAGGATAGTTAGCGTGGTCTAGTGCTTAGGATAGTTAGCGTGGTCTGGTGATTAGGATAGTTAGCGTGGTCTAGTGCTTAGGATAGTTAGCGTGGTCTAGTGATTAGGATAGTTAGCGTGGTCTAGTGATTAGGATAGTTAGCGTGGTCTAGTGATTAGGATAGTTAGCGTGGTCTAGTGCTTAGGATAGTTAGCGTGGTCTAGTGCTTAGGATAGTTAGCGTGGTCTAGTGATTAGGATAGTTAGCGTGGTCTAGTGCTTAGGATAGTTAGCGTGGTCTAGTGCTTAGGATAGTTAGCGTGGTCTAGTGATTAGGATAGTTAGCGTGGTCTAGTGATTAGGATAGTTAGCGTGGTCTAGTGATGAGGATAGTTAGCGTGGTCTAGTGCTTAGGATAGTTAGCGTGGTCTAGTGATTAGGATAGTTAGCGTGGTCTAGTGATTAGGATAGTTAGCGTGGTCTAGTGCTTAGGATAGTTGGCGTGGTCTAGTGATTAGGATAGTTAGCGTGGTCTAGTGGTTAGGATAGTTGGCGTAGTCTAGTGCTTAGGATAGTTAGCGTGGTCTAGTGATTAGGATAGTTAGCGTGGTCTAGTGATTAGGATAGTTAGCGTGGTCTAGTGCTTAGTATAGTTAGCGTGGTCTAGTGGTTAGGATAGTTGGCGTGGTCTAGTGGTTAGGATAGTTGGCGTGGTCTAGTGGTTAGGATAGTTAGCGTGGTCTAGTGGTTAGGATAGTTAGCGTGGTCTAGTGATTAGGATAGTTGGCGTGGTCTAGTGGTTAGGATAGTTGGCGTGGTCTAGTGGTTAGGATAGTTAGCGTGGTCTAGTGATTAGGATAGTTGGCGTGGTCTAGTGGTTAGGATAGTTAGCGTGGTCTAGTGGTTAGGATAGTTGGCGTGGTCTAGTGGTTAGGATAGTTAGCGTGGTCTAGTGGCTAGGATAGTTGGCGTGGTCTAGTGGTTAGGATAGTTAGCGTGGTCTAGTGGTTAGGATAGTTAGCGTGGTCTAGTGGTTAGGATAGTTAGCGTGGTCTAGTGGTTAGGATAGTTACCGTGGTCTAGTGATTAGGATAGTTGGCGTGGTCTAGTGGTTAGGATAGTTAGCGTGGTCTAGTGGTTAGGATAGTTAGCGTGGTCTAGTGGTTAGGATAGTTAGCGTGGTCTAGTGGTTAGGATAGTTAGCGTGGTCTAGTGATTAGGATACTTGGCGTGGTCTAGTGGTTAGGATAGTTAGCGTGGTCTAGTGGTTAGGATAGTTAGCGTGGTCTAGTGGTTAGGATAGTTGGCGTGGTCTAGTGGATAGGATAGTTAGCGTGGTCAAGTGGTTAGGATAGTTAGCGTGGTCTAGTGATTAGGATAGTTGGCGTGGTCTAGTGGTTAGGATAGTTGGCGTGGTCTAGTGGTTAGGATAGTTAGCGTGGTCTAGTGATTAGGATAGTTGGCGTGGTCTAGTGGTTAGGATAGTTAGCGTTGTCTAGTGGTTAGGATAGTTGGCGTGGTCTAGTGGTTAGGATAGTTAGCGTCGTATAGTGGCTAGGATAGTTGGCGTGGTCTAGTGGTTAGGATAGTTGGCGTTGTCTAGTGGTTAGGATAGTTGGCGTGGTCTAGTGGTTAGGATAGTTAGCGTGGTCTAGTGGTTAGGATAGTTGGCGTGGTCTAGTTATTAGGATAGTTAGCGTGGTCTAGTGGCTAGGATAGTTGGCGTGGTCTAGTGGTTAGGATAGTTGGCGTGGTCTAGTGGTTAGGATAGTTGGCGTGGTCTAGTGGTTAGGATAGTTGGCGTGGTCTAGTGGTTAGGATAGTTAGCGTGGTCTAGTGATTAGGATAGTTGGCGTGGTCTAGTGATTAGGATAGTTAGCGTGGTCTAGTGGTTAGGATAGTTGGCGTGGTCTAGTGCTTAGGATAGTTAGCGTGGTCTAGTGCTTAGGATAGTTAGCGTGGTCTAGTGATTAGGATAGTTAGCGTGGTCTAGTGATTAGGATAGTTAGCGTGGTCTAGTGATGAGGATAGTTAGCGTGGTCTAGTGCTTAGGATAGTTAGCGTGGTCTAGTGATTAGGATAGTTAGCGTGGTCTAGTGATTAGGATAGTTAGCGTGGTCTAGTGCTTAGGATAGTTAGCGTGGTCTAGTGATTAGGATAGTTAGCGTGGTCTAGTGGTTAGGATAGTTAGCGTGGTCTAGTGCTTAGGATAGTTAGCGTGGTCTAGTGGTTAGGATAGTTAGCGTGGTCTAGTGGTTAGGATAGTTAGCGTGGTCTAGTGATTAGGATAGTTGGCGTGGTCTAGTGGTTAGGATAGTTAGCGTGGTCTAGTGGATAGGATAGTTAGCGTGGTCTAGTGGTTAGGATAGTTGGCGTGGTCTAGTGGTTAGGATAGTTAGCGTGGTCTAGTGGTTAGGATAGTTAGCGTGGTCTAGTGGTTAGGATAGTTGGCGTGGTCTAGTGGTTAGGATAGTTAGCGTGGTCTAGTGATTAGGATAGTTGGCGTGGTCTAGTGGTTAGGATAGTTAGCGTGGTCTAGTGGTTAGGATAGTTGGCGTGGTCTAGTGGTTAGGATAGTTAGCGTGGTATAGTGGCTAGGATAGTTGGCGTGGTCTAGTGGTTAGGATAGTTGGCGTGGTCTAGTGGTTAGGATAGTTGGCGTGGTCTAGTGGTTAGGATAGTTAGCGTGGTCTAGTGGTTAGGATAGTTGGCGTGGTCTAGTGATTAGGATAGTTAGCGTGGTCTAGTGGCTAGGATAGTTGGCGTGGACTAGTGGTTAGGATAGTTGGCGTGGTCTAGTGGTTAGGATAGTTGGCGTGGTCTAGTGGTTAGGATAGTTGGCGTGGTCTAGTGGTTAGGATAGTTAGCGTGGTCTAGTGATTAGGATAGTTGGCGTGGTCTAGTGATTAGGATAGTTAGCGTGGTCTAGTGGTTAGGATAGTTGGCGTGGTCTAGTGCTTAGGATAGTTAGGGTGGTCTAGTGCTTAGGATAGTTAGTGTGGTCTAGTGATTAGGATAGTTAGCGTGGTCTAGTGATTAGGATAGTTAGCGTGGTCTAGTGATGAGGATAGTTAGCGTGGTCTAGTGCTTAGGATAGTTAGCGTGGTCTAGTGATTAGGATAGTTAGCGTGGTCTAGTGGTTAGGATAGTTAGCGTGGTCTAGTGGTTAGGATAGTTAGCGTGGTCTAGTGATAAGGATAGTTAACGTGGTCTAGTGGTTAGGATAGTTGGCGTGGTCTAGTGGTTAGGACAGTTGGCGTGGTCTAGTGATTAGGACAGTTGGCGTGGTCTAGTGGTTAGGACAGTTGGCGTGGTCTAGTGGTTAGGACAGTTAGCGTGGTCTAGTGATTAGGACAGTTAGCGTGGTCTCGTGATTAGGACAGTTAGCGTGGTCTAGTGGTTAGGATAGTTAGCGTGGTCTAGTGGTTAGGATAGTTAGCGTGGTCTAGCGATTAGGATAGTTAGCTTGGTCTAGCGGTTAGGATAGTTAGCTTGGTCTAGCGGTTAGGATAGTTAGCTTGGTCTAGCGGTTAGGATAGTTAGCGTGGTCTAGTGCTTAGGATAGTTAGCGTGGTCTGGTGATTAGGATAGTTAGCGTGGTCTAGTGCTTAGGATAGTTAGCGTGGTCTAGTGATTAGGATAGTTAGCGTGGTCTAGTGATTAGGATAGTTAGCGTGGTCTAGTGATTAGGATAGTTAGCGTGGTCTAGTGCTTAGGATAGTTAGCGTGGTCTAGTGCTTAGGATAGTTAGCGTGGTCTAGTGATTAGGATAGTTAGCGTGGTCTAGTGCTTAGGATAGTTAGCGTGGTCTAGTGCTTAGGATAGTTAGCGTGGTCTAGTGATTAGGATAGTTAGCGTGGTCTAGTGATTAGGATAGTTAGCGTGGTCTAGTGATGAGGATAGTTAGCGTGGTCTAGTGCTTAGGATAGTTAGCGTGGTCTAGTGATTAGGATAGTTAGCGTGGTCTAGTGATTAGGATAGTTAGCGTGGTCTAGTGCTTAGGATAGTTGGCGTGGTCTAGTGATTAGGATAGTTAGCGTGGTCTAGTGGTTAGGATAGTTGGCGTAGTCTAGTGCTTAGGATAGTTAGCGTGGTCTAGTGATTAGGATAGTTAGCGTGGTCTAGTGATTAGGATAGTTAGCGTGGTCTAGTGCTTAGTATAGTTAGCGTGGTCTAGTGGTTAGGATAGTTGGCGTGGTCTAGTGGTTAGGATAGTTGGCGTGGTCTAGTGGTTAGGATAGTTAGCGTGGTCTAGTGATTAGGATAGTTGGCGTGGTCTAGTGGTTAGGATAGTTGGCGTGGTCTAGTGGTTAGGATAGTTAGCGTGGTATAGTGGCTAGGATAGTTGGCGTGGTCTAGTGGTTAGGATAGTTGGCGTGGTCTAGTGGTTAGGATAGTTGGCGTGGTCTAGTGGTTAGGATAGTTAGCGTGGTCTAGTGGTTAGGATAGTTGGCGTGGTCTAGTGATTAGGATAGTTAGCGTGGTCTAGTGGCTAGGATAGTTGGCGTGGACTAGTGGTTAGGATAGTTGGCGTGGTCTAGTGGTTAGGATAGTTGGCGTGGTCTAGTGGTTAGGATAGTTGGCGTGGTCTAGTGGTTAGGATAGTTAGCGTGGTCTAGTGATTAGGATAGTTGGCGTGGTCTAGTGATTAGGATAGTTAGCGTGGTCTAGTGGTTAGGATAGTTGGCGTGGTCTAGTGCTTAGGATAGTTAGGGTGGTCTAGTGCTTAGGATAGTTAGTGTGGTCTAGTGATTAGGATAGTTAGCGTGGTCTAGTGATTAGGATAGTTAGCGTGGTCTAGTGATGAGGATAGTTAGCGTGGTCTAGTGCTTAGGATAGTTAGCGTGGTCTAGTGATTAGGATAGTTAGCGTGGTCTAGTGGTTAGGATAGTTAGCGTGGTCTAGTGGTTAGGATAGTTAGCGTGGTCTAGTGATAAGGATAGTTAACGTGGTCTAGTGGTTAGGATAGTTGGCGTGGTCTAGTGGTTAGGACAGTTGGCGTGGTCTAGTGATTAGGACAGTTGGCGTGGTCTAGTGGTTAGGACAGTTGGCGTGGTCTAGTGGTTAGGACAGTTAGCGTGGTCTAGTGATTAGGACAGTTAGCGTGGTCTCGTGATTAGGACAGTTAGCGTGGTCTAGTGGTTAGGATAGTTAGCGTGGTCTAGTGGTTAGGATAGTTAGCGTGGTCTAGCGATTAGGATAGTTAGCTTGGTCTAGCGGTTAGGATAGTTAGCTTGGTCTAGCGGTTAGGATAGTTAGCTTGGTCTAGCGGTTAGGATAGTTAGCGTGGTCTAGTGCTTAGGATAGTTAGCGTGGTCTGGTGATTAGGATAGTTAGCGTGGTCTAGTGCTTAGGATAGTTAGCGTGGTCTAGTGATTAGGATAGTTAGCGTGGTCTAGTGATTAGGATAGTTAGCGTGGTCTAGTGATTAGGATAGTTAGCGTGGTCTAGTGCTTAGGATAGTTAGCGTGGTCTAGTGCTTAGGATAGTTAGCGTGGTCTAGTGATTAGGATAGTTAGCGTGGTCTAGTGCTTAGGATAGTTAGCGTGGTCTAGTGCTTAGGATAGTTAGCGTGGTCTAGTGATTAGGATAGTTAGCGTGGTCTAGTGATTAGGATAGTTAGCGTGGTCTAGTGATGAGGATAGTTAGCGTGGTCTAGTGCTTAGGATAGTTAGCGTGGTCTAGTGATTAGGATAGTTAGCGTGGTCTAGTGATTAGGATAGTTAGCGTGGTCTAGTGCTTAGGATAGTTGGCGTGGTCTAGTGATTAGGATAGTTAGCGTGGTCTAGTGGTTAGGATAGTTGGCGTAGTCTAGTGCTTAGGATAGTTAGCGTGGTCTAGTGATTAGGATAGTTAGCGTGGTCTAGTGATTAGGATAGTTAGCGTGGTCTAGTGCTTAGTATAGTTAGCGTGGTCTAGTGGTTAGGATAGTTGGCGTGGTCTAGTGGTTAGGATAGTTGGCGTGGTCTAGTGGTTAGGATAGTTAGCGTGGTCTAGTGATTAGGATAGTTGGCGTGGTCTAGTGGTTAGGATAGTTGGCGTGGTCTAGTGGTTAGGATAGTTAGCGTGGTCTAGTGATTAGGATAGTTAGCGTGGTCTAGTGGTTAGGATAGTTGGCGTGGTCTAGTGGTTAGGACAGTTGGCGTGGTCTAGTGATTAGGACAGTTGGCGTGGTCTAGTGGTTAGGACAGTTGGCGTGGTCTAGTGGTTAGGACAGTTAGCGTGGTCTAGTGATTAGGACAGTTAGCGTGGTCTCGTGATTAGGACAGTTAGCGTGGTCTAGTGGTTAGGATAGTTAGCGTGGTCTAGTGGTTAGGATAGTTAGCGTGGTCTAGCGATTAGGATAGTTAGCTTGGTCTAGCGGTTAGGATAGTTAGCTTGGTCTAGCGGTTAGGATAGTTAGCTTGGTCTAGCGGTTAGGATAGTTAGCGTGGTCTAGTGCTTAGGATAGTTAGCGTGGTCTAGTGATTAGGATAGTTAGCGTGGTCTAGTGCTTAGGATAGTTAGCGTGGTCTAGTGATTAGGATAGTTAGCGTGGTCTAGTGATTAGGATAGTTAGCGTGGTCTAGTGATTAGGACAGTTAGCGTGGTCTAGTGCTTAGGATAGTTAGCGTGGTCTAGTACTTAGGATAGTTAGCGTGGTCTAGTGATTAGGATAGTTAGCGTGGTCTAGTGCTTAGGATAGTTAGCGTGGTCTAGTGCTTAGGATAGTTAGCGTGGTCTAGTGATTAGGATAGTTAGCGTGGTCTAGTGATTAGGATAGTTAGCGTGGTCTAGTGATGAGGATAGTTAGCGTGGTCTAGTGCTTAGGATAGTTAGCGTGGTCTAGTGATTAGGATAGTTAGCGTGGTCTAGTGATTAGGATAGTTAGCGTGGTCTAGTGATTAGGATAGTTAGCGTGGTCTAGTGATTAGGATAGTTAGCGTGGTCTAGTGGTTAGGATAGTTGGCGTGGTCTAGTGCTTAGGATAGTTAGCGTGGTCTAGTGATTAGGATAGTTAGCGTGGTCTAGTGATTAGGATAGTTAGCGTGGTCTAGTGCTTAGGATAGTTAGCGTGGTCTAGTGGTTAGGATAGTTAGCGTGGTCTAGTGCTTAGGATAGTTAGCGTGGTCTAGTGCTTAGGATAGTTAGCGTGGTCTAGTGATTAGGATAGTTAGCGTGGTCTAGTGATTAGGATAGTTAGCGTGGTCTAGTGATTAGGATAGTTAGCGTGGTCTAGTGCTTAGGATAGTTAGCGTGGTCTAGTGATTAGGATAGTTAGCGTGGTCTAGTGATTAGGATAGTTAGTGGGGTCTAGTGATTAGGATAGTTAGCGTGGTCTAGTGCTTAGGATAGTTAGCGTGGTCTAGTGATTAGGATAGTTAGCGTGGTCTAGTGATTAGGATAGTTAGCGTGGTCTAGTGATTAGGATAGTTAGCGTGGTCTAGTGCTTAGGATAGTTAGCGTGGTCTAGTGATTAGGATAGTTAGCGTGGTCTAGTGCTTAGGATAGTTAGCGTGGTCTAGTGATTAGGATAGTTAGCGTGGTCTAGTGATTAGGATAGTTAGCGTGGTCTAGTGATTAGGATAGTTAGCGTGGTCTAGTGATTAGGATAGTTAGCGTGGTCTAGTGATTAGGATAGTTAGCGTGGTCTAGTGATTAGGATAGTTAGCGTGGTCTAGTGATTAGGATAGTTAGCGTGGTCTAGTGATTAGGATAGTTAGCGTGGTCTAGTGCTTAGGATAGTTAGCGTGGTCTAGTGATTAGGATAGTTAGCGTGGTCTAGTGATTAGGATAGTTAGCGTGGTCTAGTGCTTAGGATAGTTAGCGTGGTCTAGTGATTAGGATATTTAGCGTGGTCTAGTGATTAGGATAGTTAGCGTGGTCTAGTGATTAGGACAGTTGGCGTGGTCTAGTGGTTAGGACAGTTGGCGTGGTCTAGTGCTTAGGATAGTTAGCGTGGTCTAGTGATTAGGATAGTTAGCGTGGTCTAGTGATTAGGATTGTTAGCGTGGTCTAGTGGTTAGGATAGATAGCGTGGTCTAGTGGTTAGGATAGTTAGCTTGGTCTAGTGGTTAGGATAGTTAGCGTGGTCTAGTGGTTAGGATAGTTAGCGTGGTCTAGTGGTTAGGATAGTTGGCGTGGTCTAGTGGTTAGGATAGTTGGCGTGGTCTAGTGGTTAGGATAGTTAGCGTGGTCTAGTGATTAGGATAGTTGGCGTGGTCTAGTGATTAGGATAGTTAGCGTGGTCTAGTGGTTAGGATAGTTGGCGTGGTCTAGTGGTTAGGATAGTTGGCGTGGTCTAGTGGTTAGGATAGTTAGCGTGGTCTAGTGATTAGGACAGTTGGCGTGGTCTAGTGGTTAGGATAGTTAGCGTGGTCTAGTGGTTAGGATAGTTAGCGTGGTCTAGTGATTAGGATAGTTGGCGTGGTCTAGTGATTAGGATAGTTAGCGTGGTCTAGTGGTTAGGATAGTTGGCGTGGTCTAGTGGTTAGGATAGTTAGCGTGGTCTAGTGGTTAGGATAGTTAGCGTGGTCTAGTGGTTAGGATAGTTAGCGTGGTCTAGTGGTTAGGATAGTTGGCGTGGTCTAGTGGTTAGGACAGTTAGCGTGGTCTAGTGATTAGGACAGTTAGCGTGGTCTAGTGATTAGGACAGTTGGCGTGGTCTAGTGGTTAGGACAGTTGGCGTGGTCTAGTGCTTAGGATAGTTAGCGTGGTCTAGTGATTAGGATAGTTAGCGTGGTCTAGTGATTAGGATTGTTAGCGTGGTCTAGTGGTTAGGATAGATAGCGTGGTCTAGTGGTTAGGATAGTTAGCTTGGTCTAGTGGTTAGGATAGTTAGCGTGGTCTAGTGGTTAGGATAGTTAGCGTGGTCTAGTGGTTAGGATAGTTAGCGTGGTCTAGTGGTTAGGATAGTTAGCGTGGTCTAGTGATTAGGATAGTTAGCGTGGTCTAGTGGTTAGGATAGTTGGCGTGGTCTAGTGGTTAGGACAGTTGGCGTGGTCTAGTGATTAGGACAGTTGGCGTGGTCTAGTGGTTAGGACAGTTGGCGTGGTCTAGTGGTTAGGACAGTTAGCGTGGTCTAGTGATTAGGACAGTTAGCGTGGTCTCGTGATTAGGACAGTTAGCGTGGTCTAGTGGTTAGGATAGTTAGCGTGGTCTAGTGGTTAGGATAGTTAGCGTGGTCTAGCGATTAGGATAGTTAGCTTGGTCTAGCGGTTAGGATAGTTAGCTTGGTCTAGCGGTTAGGATAGTTAGCTTGGTCTAGCGGTTAGGATAGTTAGCGTGGTCTAGTGCTTAGGATAGTTAGCGTGGTCTAGTGATTAGGATAGTTAGCGTGGTCTAGTCCTTAGGATAGTTAGCGTGGTCTAGTGATTAGGATAGTTAGCGTGGTCTAGTGATTAGGATAGTTAGCGTGGTCTAGTGATTAGGATAGTTAGCGTGGTCTAGTGCTTAGGATAGTTAACGTGGTCTAGTGCTTAGGATAGTTAGCGTGGTCTAGTGATTAGGATAGTTAGCGTGGTCTAGTGCTTAGGATAGTTAGCGTGGTCTAGTGCTTAGGATAGTTAGCGTGGTCTAGTGATTAGGATAGTTAGCGTGGTCTAGTGATTAGGATAGTTAGCGTGGTCTAGTGATGAGGATAGTTAGCGTGGTCTAGTGCTTAAGATAGTTAGCGTGGTCTAGTGATTAGGATAGTTAGCGTGGTCTAGTGATTAGGATAGTTAGCGTGGTCTAGTGCTTAGGATAGTTAGCGTGGTCTAGTGATTAGGATAGTTAGCGTGGTCTAGTGGTTAGGATAGTTGGCGTGGTCTAGTGCTTAGGATAGTTAGCGTGGTCTAGTGATTAGGATAGTTAGCGTGGTCTAGTGATTAGGATAGTTAGCGTGGTCTAGTGCTTAGGATAGTTAGCGTGGTCTAGTGGTTAGGATAGTTAGCGTGGTCTAGTGGTTAGGATAGTTGGCGTGGTCTAGTGGTTAGGATAGTTGGCGTGGTCTAGTGGTTAGGATAGTTAGCGTGGTCTAGTGGTTAGGATAGTTAGCGTGGTCTAGTGATTAGGATAGTTGGCGTGGTCTAGTGGTTAGGATAGTTGGCGTGGTCTAGTGGTTAGGATAGTTAGCGTGGTCTAGTGATTAGGATAGTTGGCGTGGTCTAGTGGTTAGGATAGTTAGCGTGGTCTAGTGGTTAGGATAGTTGGCGTGGTCTAGTGGTTAGGATAGTTAGCGTGGTCTAGTGGCTAGGATAGTTGGCGTGGTCTAGTAGTTAGGATAGTTAGCGTGGTCTAGTGGTTAGGATAGTTAGCGTGGTCTAGTGGTTAGGATATTTAGCGTGGTCTAGTGGTTAGGATAGTTAGCGTGGTCTAGTGATTAGGATAGTTGGCGTGGTCTAGTGGTTAGGATAGTTAGCGTGGTCTAGTGGTTAGGATAGTTAGCGTGGTCTAGTGGTTAGGATAGTTAGCGTGGTCTAGTGGTTAGGATAGTTAGCGTGGTCTAGTGATTAGGATAGTTGGCGTGGTCTAGTGGTTAGGATAGTTAGCGTGGTCTAGTGCTTAGGATAGTTAGCGTGGTCTAGTGATTAGGATAGTTAGCGTGGTCTAGTGATTAGGATAGTTAGCGTGGTCTAGTGCTTAGGATAGTTAGCGTGGTCTAGTTATTAGGATAGTTGGCGTGGTCTAGTGCTTAGGATAGTTAGCGTGGTCGAGTGATTAGGATAGTTAGCGTGGTCTAGTGATTAGGATAGTTAGCGTGGTCTAGTGCTTAGGATAGTTAGCGTGGTCTAGTGGTTAGGATAGTTAGCGTGGTCTAGTGGTTAGGATAGTTGGCGTGGTCTAGTGGTTAGGATAGTTAGCGTGGTCTAGTGGTTAGGATAGTTAGCGTGGTCTAGTGATTAGGATAGTTGGCGTGGTCTAGTGGTTAGGATAGTTGGCGTGGTCTAGTGGTTAGGATAGTTAGCGTGGTCTAGTGATTAGGATAGTTGGCGTGGTCTAGTGGTTAGGATAGTTAGCGTGGTCTAGTGGTTAGGATAGTTGGCATGGTCTAGTGGTTAGGATAGTTAGCGTGGTCTAGTGGCTAGGATAGTTGGCGTGGTCTAGTGATTAGGATAGTTAGCGTGGTCTAGTGATTAGGATAGTTAGCGTGGTCTAGTGCTTAGGATAGTTAGCGTGGTCTAGTGATTAGGATATTTAGCGTGGTCTAGTGATTAGGATAGTTAGCGTGGTCTAGTGATTAGGACAGTTGGCGTGGTCTAGTGGTTAGGACAGTTGGCGTGGTCTAGTGCTTAGGATAGTTAGCGTGGTCTAGTGATTAGGATAGTTAGCGTGGTCTAGTGATTAGGATTGTTAGCGTGGTCTAGTGGTTAGGATAGATAGCGTGGTCTAGTGGTTAGGATAGTTAGCTTGGTCTAGTGGTTAGGATAGTTAGCGTGGTCTAGTGGTTAGGATAGTTAGCGTGGTCTAGTGGTTAGGATAGTTGGCGTGGTCTAGTGGTTAGGATAGTTGGCGTGGTCTAGTGGTTAGGATAGTTAGCGTGGTCTAGTGATTAGGATAGTTGGCGTGGTCTAGTGATTAGGATAGTTAGCGTGGTCTAGTGGTTAGGATAGTTGGCGTGGTCTAGTGGTTAGGATAGTTGGCGTGGTCTAGTGGTTAGGATAGTTAGCGTGGTCTAGTGATTAGGACAGTTGGCGTGGTCTAGTGGTTAGGATAGTTAGCGTGGTCTAGTGGTTAGGATAGTTAGCGTGGTCTAGTGATTAGGATAGTTGGCGTGGTCTAGTGATTAGGATAGTTAGCGTGGTCTAGTGGTTAGGATAGTTGGCGTGGTCTAGTGGTTAGGATAGTTAGCGTGGTCTAGTGGTTAGGATAGTTAGCGTGGTCTAGTGGTTAGGATAGTTAGCGTGGTCTAGTGGTTAGGATAGTTGGCGTGGTCTAGTGGTTAGGACAGTTAGCGTGGTCTAGTGATTAGGACAGTTAGCGTGGTCTAGTGATTAGGACAGTTGGCGTGGTCTAGTGGTTAGGACAGTTGGCGTGGTCTAGTGCTTAGGATAGTTAGCGTGGTCTAGTGATTAGGATAGTTAGCGTGGTCTAGTGATTAGGATTGTTAGCGTGGTCTAGTGGTTAGGATAGATAGCGTGGTCTAGTGGTTAGGATAGTTAGCTTGGTCTAGTGGTTAGGATAGTTAGCGTGGTCTAGTGGTTAGGATAGTTAGCGTGGTCTAGTGGTTAGGATAGTTAGCGTGGTCTAGTGGTTAGGATAGTTAGCGTGGTCTAGTGATTAGGATAGTTAGCGTGGTCTAGTGGTTAGGATAGTTGGCGTGGTCTAGTGGTTAGGACAGTTGGCGTGGTCTAGTGATTAGGACAGTTGGCGTGGTCTAGTGGTTAGGACAGTTGGCGTGGTCTAGTGGTTAGGACAGTTAGCGTGGTCTAGTGATTAGGACAGTTAGCGTGGTCTCGTGATTAGGACAGTTAGCGTGGTCTAGTGGTTAGGATAGTTAGCGTGGTCTAGTGGTTAGGATAGTTAGCGTGGTCTAGCGATTAGGATAGTTAGCTTGGTCTAGCGGTTAGGATAGTTAGCTTGGTCTAGCGGTTAGGATAGTTAGCTTGGTCTAGCGGTTAGGATAGTTAGCGTGGTCTAGTGCTTAGGATAGTTAGCGTGGTCTAGTGATTAGGATAGTTAGCGTGGTCTAGTCCTTAGGATAGTTAGCGTGGTCTAGTGATTAGGATAGTTAGCGTGGTCTAGTGATTAGGATAGTTAGCGTGGTCTAGTGATTAGGATAGTTAGCGTGGTCTAGTGCTTAGGATAGTTAACGTGGTCTAGTGCTTAGGATAGTTAGCGTGGTCTAGTGATTAGGATAGTTAGCGTGGTCTAGTGCTTAGGATAGTTAGCGTGGTCTAGTGCTTAGGATAGTTAGCGTGGTCTAGTGATTAGGATAGTTAGCGTGGTCTAGTGATTAGGATAGTTAGCGTGGTCTAGTGATGAGGATAGTTAGCGTGGTCTAGTGCTTAAGATAGTTAGCGTGGTCTAGTGATTAGGATAGTTAGCGTGGTCTAGTGATTAGGATAGTTAGCGTGGTCTAGTGCTTAGGATAGTTAGCGTGGTCTAGTGATTAGGATAGTTAGCGTGGTCTAGTGGTTAGGATAGTTGGCGTGGTCTAGTGCTTAGGATAGTTAGCGTGGTCTAGTGATTAGGATAGTTAGCGTGGTCTAGTGATTAGGATAGTTAGCGTGGTCTAGTGCTTAGGATAGTTAGCGTGGTCTAGTGGTTAGGATAGTTAGCGTGGTCTAGTGGTTAGGATAGTTGGCGTGGTCTAGTGGTTAGGATAGTTGGCGTGGTCTAGTGGTTAGGATAGTTAGCGTGGTCTAGTGGTTAGGATAGTTAGCGTGGTCTAGTGATTAGGATAGTTGGCGTGGTCTAGTGGTTAGGATAGTTGGCGTGGTCTAGTGGTTAGGATAGTTAGCGTGGTCTAGTGATTAGGATAGTTGGCGTGGTCTAGTGGTTAGGATAGTTAGCGTGGTCTAGTGGTTAGGATAGTTGGCGTGGTCTAGTGGTTAGGATAGTTAGCGTGGTCTAGTGGCTAGGATAGTTGGCGTGGTCTAGTAGTTAGGATAGTTAGCGTGGTCTAGTGGTTAGGATAGTTAGCGTGGTCTAGTGGTTAGGATAGTTAGCGTGGTCTAGAGGTTAGGATAGTTAGCGTGGTCTAGTGATTAGGATAGTTGGCGTGGTCTAGTGGTTAGGATAGTTAGCGTGGTCTAGTGGTTAGGATAGTTAGCGTGGTCTAGTGGTTAGGATAGTTAGCGTGGTCTAGTGGTTAGGATAGTTAGCGTGGTCTAGTGATTAGGATAGTTGGCGTGGTCTAGTGGTTAGGATAGTTAGCGTGGTCTAGTGCTTAGGATAGTTAGCGTGGTCTAGTGATTAGGATAGTTAGCGTGGTCTAGTGATTAGGATAGTTAGCGTGGTCTAGTGCTTAGGATAGTTAGCGTGGTCTAGTGATTAGGATAGTTGGCGTGGTCTAGTGCTTAGGATAGTTAGCGTGGTCGAGTGATTAGGATAGTTAGCGTGGTCTAGTGATTAGGATAGTTAGCGTGGTCTAGTGCTTAGGATAGTTAGCGTGGTCTAGTGGTTAGGATAGTTAGCGTGGTCTAGTGGTTAGGATAGTTGGCGTGGTCTAGTGGTTAGGATAGTTAGCGTGGTCTAGTGGTTAGGATAGTTAGCGTGGTCTAGTGATTAGGATAGTTGGCGTGGTCTAGTGGTTAGGATAGTTGGCGTGGTCTAGTGGTTAGGATAGTTAGCGTGGTCTAGTGATTAGGATAGTTGGCGTGGTCTAGTGGTTAGGATAGTTAGCGTGGTCTAGTGGTTAGGATAGTTGGCGTGGTCTAGTGGTTAGGATAGTTAGCGTGGTCTAGTGGCTAGGATAGTTGGCGTGGTCTAGTGGTTAGGATAGTTAGCGTGGTCTAGTGGTTAGGATAGTTAGCGTGGTCTAGTGGTTAGGATAGTTAGCGTGGTCTAGTGGTTAGGATAGTTGGCGTGGTCTAGTGGTTAGGATAGTTGGCGTGGTCTAGTGGTTAGGATAGTTAGCGTGGTCTAGTGATTAGGATAGTTGGCGTGGTCTAGTGATTAGGATAGTTAGCGTGGTCTAGTGGTTAGGATAGTTGGCGTGGTCTAGTGGTTAGGATAGTTGGCGTGGTCTAGTGGTTAGGATAGTTAGCGTGGTCTAGTGATTAGGACAGTTGGCGTGGTCTAGTGGTTAGGATAGTTAGCGTGGTCTAGTGGTTAGGATAGTTAGCGTGGTCTAGTGATTAGGATAGTTGGCGTGGTCTAGTGATTAGGATAGTTAGCGTGGTCTAGTGGCTAGGATAGTTGGCGTGGTCTAGTGGTTAGGATAGTTAGCGTGGTCTAGTGGTTAGGATAGTTGGCGTGGTCTAGTGCTTAGGATAGTTAGCGTGGTCTAGTGATTAGGATAGTTAGCGTGGTCTAGTGATTAGGATAGTTAGCGTGGTCTAGTGATTAGGATAGTTGGCGTGGTCTAGTGGTTAGGATAGTTAGCGTGGTCTAGTGGTTAGGATAGTTAGCGTGGTCTAGTGGTTAGGATAGTTGGCGTGGTCTAGTGGTTAGGATAGTTGGCGTGGTCTAGTGGTTAGGATAGTTAGCGTGGTCTAGTGATTAGGATAGTTGGCGTGGTCTAGTGATTAGGATAGTTAGCGTGGTCTAGTGGTTAGGATAGTTGGCGTGGTCTAGTGGTTAGGATAGTTGGCGTGGTCTAGTGGTTAGGATAGTTAGCGTGGTCTAGTGATTAGGACAGTTGGCGTGGTCTAGTGGTTAGGATAGTTAGCGTGGTCTAGTGGTTAGGATAGTTAGCGTGGTCTAGTGATTAGGATAGTTGGCGTGGTCTAGTGATTAGGATAGTTAGCGTGGTCTAGTGGCTAGGATAGTTGGCGTGGTCTAGTGGTTAGGATAGTTAGCGTGGTCTAGTGGTTAGGATAGTTAGCGTGGTCTAGTGGTTAGGATAGTTAGCGTGGTCTAGTGGTTAGGATAGTTAGCGTGGTCTAGTGGTTAGGATAGTTGGCGTGGTCTAGTGGTTAGGACAGTTAGCGTGGTCTAGTGGTTAGGACAGTTAGCGTGGTCTAGTGATTAGGACAGTTGGCGTGGTCTAGTGGTTAGGACAGTTGGCGTGGTCTAGTGCTTAGGATAGTTAGCGTGGTCTAGTGATTAGGATAGTTAGCGTGGTCTAGTGATTAGGATTGTTAGCGTGGTCTAGTGGTTAGGATAGATAGCGTGGTCTAGTGGTTAGGATAGTTAGCTTGGTCTAGTGGTTAGGATAGTTAGCGTGGTCTAGTGGTTAGGATAGTTAGCGTGGTCTAGTGGTTAGGATAGTTAGCGTGGTCTAGTGGTTAGGATAGTTAGCGTGGTCTAGTGATAAGGATAGTTAACGTGGTCTAGTGGTTAGGATAGTTGGCGTGGTCTAGTGGTTAGGACAGTTGGCGTGGTCTAGTGATTAGGACAGTTGGCGTGGTCTAGTGGTTAGGACAGTTGGCGTGGTCTAGTGGTTAGGACAGTTAGCGTGGTCTAGTGATTAGGACAGTTAGCGTGGTCTCGTGATTAGGACAGTTAGCGTGGTCTAGTGGTTAGGATAGTTAGCGTGGTCTAGTGGTTAGGATAGTTAGCGTGGTCTAGCGATTAGGATAGTTAGCTTGGTCTAGCGGTTAGGATAGTTAGCTTGGTCTAGCGGTTAGGATAGTTAGCTTGGTCTAGCGGTTAGGATAGTTAGCGTGGTCTAGTGCTTAGGATAGTTAGCGTGGTCTGGTGATTAGGATAGTTAGCGTGGTCTAGTGCTTAGGATAGTTAGCGTGGTCTAGTGATTAGGATAGTTAGCGTGGTCTAGTGATTAGGATAGTTAGCGTGGTCTAGTGATTAGGATAGTTAGCGTGGTCTAGTGCTTAGGATAGTTAGCGTGGTCTAGTGCTTAGGATAGTTAGCGTGGTCTAGTGATTAGGATAGTTAGCGTGGTCTAGTGCTTAGGATAGTTAGCGTGGTCTAGTGCTTAGGATAGTTAGCGTGGTCTAGTGATTAGGATAGTTAGCGTGGTCTAGTGATTAGGATAGTTAGCGTGGTCTAGTGATGAGGATAGTTAGCGTGGTCTAGTGCTTAGGATAGTTAGCGTGGTCTAGTGATTAGGATAGTTAGCGTGGTCTAGTGATTAGGATAGTTAGCGTGGTCTAGTGCTTAGGATAGTTGGCGTGGTCTAGTGATTAGGATAGTTAGCGTGGTCTAGTGGTTAGGATAGTTGGCGTAGTCTAGTGCTTAGGATAGTTAGCGTGGTCTAGTGATTAGGATAGTTAGCGTGGTCTAGTGATTAGGATAGTTAGCGTGGTCTAGTGCTTAGTATAGTTAGCGTGGTCTAGTGGTTAGGATAGTTGGCGTGGTCTAGTGGTTAGGATAGTTGGCGTGGTCTAGTGGTTAGGATAGTTAGCGTGGTCTAGTGGTTAGGATAGTTAGCGTGGTCTAGTGATTAGGATAGTTGGCGTGGTCTAGTGGTTAGGATAGTTGGCGTGGTCTAGTGGTTAGGATAGTTAGCGTGGTCTAGTGATTAGGATAGTTGGCGTGGTCTAGTGGTTAGGATAGTTAGCGTGGTCTAGTGGTTAGGATAGTTGGCGTGGTCTAGTGGTTAGGATAGTTAGCGTGGTCTAGTGGCTAGGATAGTTGGCGTGGTCTAGTGGTTAGGATAGTTAGCGTGGTCTAGTGGTTAGGATAGTTAGCGTGGTCTAGTGGTTAGGATAGTTAGCGTGGTCTAGTGGTTAGGATAGTTACCGTGGTCTAGTGATTAGGATAGTTGGCGTGGTCTAGTGGTTAGGATAGTTAGCGTGGTCTAGTGGTTAGGATAGTTAGCGTGGTCTAGTGGTTAGGATAGTAAGCGTGGTCTAGTGGTTAGGATAGTTAGCGTGGTCTAGTGATTAGGATAGTTGGCGTGGTCTAGTGGTTAGGATAGTTAGCGTGGTCTAGTGGTTAGGATAGTTAGCGTGGTCTAGTGGTTAGGATAGTTGGCGTGGTCTAGTGGTTAGGATAGTTAGCGTGGTCAAGTGGTTAGGATAGTTAGCGTGGTCTAGTGATTAGGATAGTTGGCGTGGTCTAGTGGTTAGGATAGTTGGCGTGGTCTAGTGGTTAGGATAGTTAGCGTGGTCTAGTGATTAGGATAGTTGGCGTGGTCTAGTGGTTAGGATAGTTAGCGTTGTCTAGTGGTTAGGATAGTTGGCGTGGTCTAGTGGTTAGGATAGTTAGCGTCGTATAGTGGCTAGGATAGTTGGCGTGGTCTAGTGGTTAGGATAGTTGGCGTTGTCTAGTGGTTAGGATAGTTGGCGTGGTCTAGTGGTTAGGATAGTTAGCGTGGTCTAGTGGTTAGGATAGTTGGCGTGGTCTAGTTATTAGGATAGTTAGCGTGGTCTAGTGGCTAGGATAGTTGGCGTGGTCTAGTGGTTAGGATAGTTGGCGTGGTCTAGTGGTTAGGATAGTTGGCGTGGTCTAGTGGTTAGGATAGTTGGCGTGGTCTAGTGGTTAGGATAGTTAGCGTGGTCTAGTGATTAGGATAGTTGGCGTGGTCTAGTGATTAGGATAGTTAGCGTGGTCTAGTGGTTAGGATAGTTGGCGTGGTCTAGTGCTTAGGATAGTTAGCGTGGTCTAGTGCTTAGGATAGTTAGCGTGGTCTAGTGATTAGGATAGTTAGCGTGGTCTAGTGATTAGGATAGTTAGCGTGGTCTAGTGATGAGGATAGTTAGCGTGGTCTAGTGCTTAGGATAGTTAGCGTGGTCTAGTGATTAGGATAGTTAGCGTGGTCTAGTGATTAGGATAGTTAGCGTGGTCTAGTGCTTAGGATAGTTAGCGTGGTCTAGTGATTAGGATAGTTAGCGTGGTCTAGTGGTTAGGATAGTTAGCGTGGTCTAGTGCTTAGGATAGTTAGCGTGGTCTAGTGGTTAGGATAGTTAGCGTGGTCTAGTGGTTAGGATAGTTAGCGTGGTCTAGTGATTAGGATAGTTGGCGTGGTCTAGTGGTTAGGATAGTTAGCGTGGTCTAGTGGATAGGATAGTTAGCGTGGTCTAGTGGTTAGGATAGTTGGCGTGGTCTAGTGGTTAGGATAGTTAGCGTGGTCTAGTGGTTAGGATAGTTAGCGTGGTCTAGTGGTTAGGATAGTTGGCGTGGTCTAGTGGTTAGGATAGTTAGCGTGGTCTAGTGATTAGGATAGTTGGCGTGGTCTAGTGGTTAGGATAGTTAGCGTGGTCTAGTGGTTAGGATAGTTGGCGTGGTCTAGTGGTTAGGATAGTTAGCGTGGTATAGTGGCTAGGATAGTTGGCGTGGTCTAGTGGTTAGGATAGTTGGCGTGGTCTAGTGGTTAGGATAGTTGGCGTGGTCTAGTGGTTAGGATAGTTAGCGTGGTCTAGTGGTTAGGATAGTTGGCGTGGTCTAGTGATTAGGATAGTTAGCGTGGTCTAGTGGCTAGGATAGTTGGCGTGGACAAGTGGTTAGGATAGTTGGCGTGGTCTAGTGGTTAGGATAGTTGGCGTGGTCTAGTGGTTAGGATAGTTGGCGTGGTCTAGTGGTTAGGATAGTTAGCGTGGTCTAGTGATTAGGATAGTTGGCGTGGTCTAGTGATTAGGATAGTTAGCGTGGTCTAGTGGTTAGGATAGTTGGCGTGGTCTAGTGCTTAGGATAGTTAGGGTGGTCTAGTGCTTAGGATAGTTAGTGTGGTCTAGTGATTAGGATAGTTAGCGTGGTCTAGTGATTAGGATAGTTAGCGTGGTCTAGTGATGAGGATAGTTAGCGTGGTCTAGTGCTTAGGATAGTTAGCGTGGTCTAGTGATTAGGATAGTTAGCGTGGTCTAGTGGTTAGGATAGTTAGCGTGGTCTAGTGGTTAGGATAGTTAGCGTGGTCTAGTGATAAGGATAGTTAACGTGGTCTAGTGGTTAGGATAGTTGGCGTGGTCTAGTGGTTAGGACAGTTGGCGTGGTCTAGTGATTAGGACAGTTGGCGTGGTCTAGTGGTTAGGACAGTTGGCGTGGTCTAGTGGTTAGGACAGTTAGCGTGGTCTAGTGATTAGGACAGTTAGCGTGGTCTCGTGATTAGGACAGTTAGCGTGGTCTAGTGGTTAGGATAGTTAGCTTGGTCTAGCGGTTAGGATAGTTAGCGTGGTCTAGTGGTTAGGATAGTTAGCGTGGTCTAGTGGTTAGGATAGTTAGCGTGGTCTAGTGGTTAGGATAGTTAGCGTGGTCTAGTGATTAGGATAGTTGGCGTGGTCTAGTGGTTAGGATAGTTGGCGTGGTCTAGTGATTAGGATAGTTGGCGTGGTCTAGTGGTTAGGATAGTTAGCGTGGTCTAGTGGTTAGGATAGTTAGCTTGGTCTAGTGGTTAGGATAGTTAGCGTGGTCTAGTGATTAGGATAGTTGGCGTGGACTAGTGGTTAGGATAGTTGGCGTGGTCTAGTGATTAGGATAGTTAGCGTGGTCTAGTGGTTAGGATAGTTAGCGTGGTCTAGTGGTTAGGATAGTTAGCGTGGTCTAGTGGTTAGGATAGTTAGCGTGGTCTAGTGGTTAGGATAGTTAGCGTGGTCTAGTGGTTAGGATAGTTGGCGTGGTCTAGTGGTTAGGATAGTTAGCGTGATCTAGTGGTTAGGATAGTTAGCGTGGTCTAGTGATTAGGATTGTTAGCGTGGTCTAGTGATTAGGATAGTTAGCGTGGTCTAGTGATTAGGATAGTTAGCTTGGTCTAGTGGTTAGGATAGTTAGCGTGGTCTAGTGGTTAGGATAGTTAGCGTGGTCTAGTGGTTAGGATAGTTAGCGTGGTCTAGTGGTTAGGATAGTTAGTGTGGTCTAGTGGTTAGGATAGTTGGCGTGGTCTAGTGGTTAGGATAGTTAGCGTGGTCTAGTGGTTAGGATAGTTAGCGTGGTCTAGTGATTAGGATAGTTAGCGTGGTCTAGTGGTTAGGACAGTTGGCGTGGTCTAGTGCTTAGGATAGTTAGCGTGGTCTAGTGATTAGGATAGTTAGCGTGGTCTAGTGATTAGGATTGTTAGCGTGGTCTAGTGATTAGGATAGTTAGCGTGGTCTAGTGGTTAGGATAGTTAGCTTGGTCTAGTGGTTAGGATAGTTAGCGTGGTCTAGTGGTTAGGATAGTTAGCGTGGTCTAGTGGTTAGGATAGTTGGCGTGGTCTAGTGGTTAGGATAGTTAGCGTGGTCTAGTGGTTAGGATAGTTGGCGTGGTCTAGTGGTTAGGATAGTTAGCGTGGTCTAGTGGTCAGGATAGTTGGCGTGGTCTAGTGGTTAGGATAGTTAGCGTGGTCTAGTGGTTAGGATAGTTAGCGTAGTCTAGTGGTTAGGATGGTTAGCGTGGTCTAGTGCTCAGGATAGTTGGCGTGGTCTAGTGGTTAGGATAGTTAGCGTGGTCTAGTGGTTAGGATAGTTAGCGTGGTCTAGTGGTTAGGATAGTTAGCGTAGTCTAGTGGTTAGGATAGTTAGCGTAGTCTAGTGGTTAGGATAGTTAGCGTGGTCTAGTGGTTAGGATAGTTAGCGTGGTCTAGTGGTTAGGATAGTTAGCGTGGTCTAGTGCTCAGGATAGTTGGCGTGGTCTAGTGGTTAGGATAGTTAGCGTGGTCTAGTGGTTAGGATAGTTGGCGTGGTCTAGTGGTTAGGATAGTTGGCGTGGTCTAGTGGTCAGGATAGTTGGCGTGGTCTAGTGCTCAGGATAGTTGGCATGGTCTAGTGATTAGGATAGTTAGCGTGGTCTAGTGGTTAGGATAGTTAGTGTGGTCTAGTGGTTAGGATAGTTAGCGTGGTCTAGTGGTTAGGATAGTTAGCGTGGTCTAGTGGTTAGGATAGTTAGCGTGGTCTAGTGGTTAGGATAGTTAGCTTGGTCTAGTGGTTAGGATAGTTAGCGTGGTCTAGTGGTTAGGATAGTTGGCGTGGTCTAGTGGTTAGGATAGTTGGCGTGGTCTAGTGGTTAGGATAGTTAGCGTGGTCTAGTGGTTAGGATAGTTAGCGTGGTCTAGTGATTAGGATAGTTAGCGTGGTCTAGTGATTAGGATTGTTAGCGTGGTCTAGTGATTAGGATAGTTAGCGTGGTCTAGTGGTTAGGATAGTTAGCGAGGTCTAGTGATTAGGATAGTTAGCGTGGTCTAGTGGTTAGGATAGTTAGCGTGGTCTAGTGATTAGGATAGTTAGCGTGGTCTAGTGATTAGGATTGTTAGCGTGGTCTAGTGATTAGGATAGTTAGCGTGGTCTAGTGGTTAGGATAGTTAGCGTGGTCTAGCGATTAGGATAGTTAGCGTGGTCTAGTGGTGAGGATAGTTAGCGTGGTCTAGTGATTAGGATAGTTAGCGTGGTCTAGTGATTAGGATTGTTAGCGTGGTCTAGTGATTAGGATAGTTAGCGTGGTCTAGTGGTTAGGACAGTTAGCGTGGTCTAGTGGTTAGGATAGTTAGCTTGGTCTAGTGGTTAGGATAGTTAGCGTGGTCTAGTGATTAGGATAGTTAGCGTGGTCTAGTGGTTAGGATAGTTAGCGTGGTCTAGTGGTTAGGATAGTTAGCGTGGTCTAGTGGTTAGGATAGTTAGCGTGGTCTAGTGGTTAGGATAGTTAGCTTGGTCTAGTGGTTAGGATAGTTAGCGTGGTCTAGTGGTTAGGATAGTTGGCGTGGTCTAGTGGTTAGGATAGTTAGCGTGGTCTAGTGGTTAGGATAGTTAGCGTGGTCTAGTGGTTAGGATAGTTAGCGTGGTCTAGTGATTAGGATAGTTAGCGTGGTCTAGTGATTAGGATTGTTAGCGTGGTCTAGTGGTTAGGATAGTTAGCGTGGTCTAGTGATTAGGATTGTTGGCGTGGTATAGTGGTTAGGATAGTTAGCTTGGTCTAGTGGTTAGGATAGTTAGCGTGGTCTAGTGGTTAGGATAGTTGGCGTGGTCTAGTGGTTAGGATAGTTAGCGTGGTCTAGTGGTTAGGATTGTTAGCGTGGTCTAGTGATTAGGATAGTTAGCGTGGTCTAGTGATTAGGATAGTTAGCGTGGTCTAGTGATTAGGATTGTTAGCGTGGTCTAGTGATTAGGATAGTTAGCGTGGTCTAGTGGTTAGGATAGTTAGCGTGGTCTAGTGATTAGGATAGTTAGCGTGGTCTAGTGGTTAGGATAGTTAGCGTGGTCTAGTGGTTAGGATAGTTAGCGTGGTCTAGTGGTTAGGATAGTTAGCTTGGTCTAGTGGTTAGGACATTTAGCGTGGTCTAGTGATTAGGATAGTTAGCTTGGTCTAGTGGTTAGGATAGTTAGCGTGGTCTAATGGTTAGGATAGTTAGCGTGGTCTAGTGGTTAGGATAGTTAGCGTGGTCTAGTGGTTAGGATAGTTAGCGTGGTCTAGTGGTTAGGATAGTTGGCGTGGTCTAGTGGTTAGGATAGTTAGCGTGGTCTAGTGGTTAGGATAGTTAGCGTGGTCTAGTGGTTAGGATAGTTGGCGTGGTCTAGTGCTTAGGATAGTTAGCGTGGTCTAATGGTTAGGATAGTTAGCGTGGTCTAGTGGTTAGGATAGTTAGCGTGGTCTAGTGGTTAGGATAGTTAGCGTGGTCTAGTGGTTAGGATAGTTAGCGTGGTCTAGTTATTAGGATAGTTAGCGTGGTCTAGTGGTTAGAATAGTTAGCGTGGTCTAGTGATTAGGACAGTTAGCGTGGTCTAGTGGTTAGGACAGTTGGCGTGGTCTAGTGATTAGGACAGTTGGCGTGGTCTAGTGGTTAGGACAGTTGGCGTGGTCTAGTGATTAGGACAGTTAGCGTGGTCTAGTGATTAGGACAGTTGGCGTGGTCTAGTGGTTAGGATAGTTGGCGTGGTCTAGTGCTTAGGATAGTTAGCGTGGTCTAGTGATTAGGATAGTTAGCGTGGTCTAGTGCTTAGGATAGTTAGCTTGGTCTAGTGGTTAGGATAGTTAGCGTGGTCTAGTGGTTAGGATAGTTAGCGTGGTCTAATGGTTAGGATAGTTAGCGTGGTCTAGTGGTTAGGATAGTTAGCGTGGTCTAGTGGTTAGGATAGTTAGCGTGGTCTAGTGATTAGGATAGTTAGCGTGGTCTAGTGGTTAGGATAGTTAGCGTGGTCTAGTGGTTAGGACAGTTAGCGTGGTCTAGTGGTTAGGACAGTTAGCGTGGTATAGTGGTTAGGACAGTTGGCGTGGTCTAGTGATTAGGACAGTTAGCGTGGTCTAGTGATTAGGACAGTTAGCGTGGTCTAGTGATTAGGACAGTTAGCGTGGTCTAGTGGTTAGGACAGTTGGCGTGGTCTAGTGATCAGGATAGTTAGCGTGGTCTAGTGATTAGGATAGTTAGCGTGGTCTAGCGATTAGGATAGTTAGCTTGGTCTAGCGGTTAGGATAGTTAGCTTGGTCTAGCGGTTAGGAGAATTAGCGTGGTCTAGCGGTTAGGATAGTTAGCGTGGTCTAGCGATTAGGATAGTTAGCGTGGTCTAGTGGTTAGGGTAGTTAGCGTGGTCTAGTGGTTAGGATAGTTAGCGTGGTCTAGTGGTTAGGATAGTTAGCGTGGTCTAGTGCTTAGGATAGTTAGCGTGGTCTAGTGATTAGGATAGTTAGCGTGGTCTAGTGATTAGGATAGTTAGCGTGGTCTAGTGGTTAGGATAGTTAGCGTGGTCTAGTGGTTAGGATAGTTAGCGTGGTCTAGTGCTTAGGATAGTTAGCGTGGTCTAGTGCTTAGGATAGTTAGCGTGGTCTAGTGCTTAGGATAGTTAGCGTGGTCTAGTGGTTAGGATAGTTAGCGTGGTCTAGTGGTTAGGATAGTTGGCGTGGTCTAGTGGTTAGGATAGTTAGCGTGGTCTAGTGGTTAGGATAGTTAGCGTGGTCTAGTGGTTAGGATAGTTAGCGTGGTCTAGTGGTTAGGATAGTTAGCGTGGTCTAGTGATTAAGATAGTTAGCGTGGTCTAGTGTTTAGGATAGTTAGCGTGGTCTAGTGGTTAGGATAGTTAGCGTGGTCTAGTGATTAGGATAGTTAGCGTGGTCTAGTGGTTAGCTGGGTGCGTCGGACGAAATTCTTAGCGACATTTCCTTCGTCTTTTTACGTTCTCAGTTCAACTCCAGTTCAACGCCAAGATCAACTTTGCTTTTCATCCTTTCAAGATCGATAAAATAAGTACCATTTGAGTACTTGGATCGATACAATCGACAGGCGCCTTCTTCAAAATTTCAAGCCATGTGCCTATTGGAGAAAGGATGATTTTATTTCATCTTAATTGCTTAATTTTTTGTTAGATCGTGTCGCACAAGCATTTGTTTCTACAAAGTTTTGGTAGTTTTTATTTGTTTGTGTGTGTTGTAACCAGAGTCGTGGATGTGTGGTAAAATGTTTGCTTTCCAAACGCATGGTTCTGGGTTCAGTCCCACAGCCTGACACCTTGGGTAAGTGTCTTCTACTATAGCCTCGGGCTAACCAAAGCTTTGCGAGTGGATTTTGTTGACGGAAAATGAAAGAATCCTACCATATATATATATATATGCGCGCACGCGTAAGTGTGCGTGATCACCACTTGATAACTGTTGGTTTGTTTACGTCCCTGTAACTTAGCGGTTCGGCAAAAAGAAGGCAATAAATAGAATAAGTAACAGGTTTCAAAAATAATAAATACTGGGGGTCTCTTCGTTCGACTAAAACTTCTTCAAAGTAATGCCCCAGGATGGCCGCAATCTACTAACTGAAACAATTTTCAAGCGATTCTCTCCCTTCTCTCTCTCTGTTTATTTATCTCTTCTCTTTCCTTTTCTCACTTTCACCCTCTGCAAGACTTTAAGTCTGTCTGTTTCTCTCTCTCTCTCTCTCTCTCTCTCTCTCTCTCTCTGTTTATTTATCTCTTCTCTTTCCTTTTCTCACTTTCACCCTCTGCAAGACTTTAAGTCTGTCTGTTTCTCTCTTTAAGTCTGTCTCTCTCTCTCTCTCTGTCTCTGTCTCTGTCTCTCTCTCTCTCTGTTTATTTATCTCTTCTCTTTCCTTTTCTCACTTTCACCCTCTGCAAGACTTTCTCTCTTTAAGTCTGTCTGTTTCTCTCTCTCTTTCTCTCTCATTCTCTCTCTCTCTCTCTCTCTCTCTCTCTCTGTCTCTAGCTCTATCTCTGTCTCTCTCATTCTCTCTCTCTCTCTCTTTCGTATAAATATGTTAAATATGTATGTGTGTATATGTACGAAAATAATGGTATAGATTGATGAAATTACTATTCTATATAAACATTTTGTGCGAGAAATGGTGTACGTGAGAGTGCGTGTATATGACGCCATGTGTATGAATGTGCCTGAAAATAAGCAGACGATGTGTATGTGAGCGTATGCTGGTGTCGTTATCAATTGTCTTGGAGTGTCATTTCTGTCCTTCTCAATCAGCGATGTGTGAAATTCCAAAAGTTTAAGCTGCTTTGCTGTGCACCTAAATACCTCTACTAAAACAAACACATTGTCTTTGACAAACCTGTCCTCCTATCACGAAATTTAAACCGCTACTTGTTTTCTTTCATTTTCTCCATACTTTTCATTCCCTTATTTTTATTTATTTATCTTATTCTCTATTTTTCATCATCTGGGTTGTTTTTTTTGTTTTTTTACGTATAAATACTACGGGATGGTCAGCCAAATCTTTAGAAGTAAATCTTTATGATAAACTTAATCTTTCTTATTTTATCTTTTAGTTTTTCGATTTTATTGTATTCACTTTATTTTGTTCAATTCTTTTTCTGAATTCGTATTTATCTATTGTTATCGCTTCATTAATGCACTTCATAAATGGTAATGCTAGTATTTGTAAAGAGTGAACTCTGTAGAATATATTTATTGTCTGTAACTATATGATGAAATTATTTGCTATTTATAGCAGTGTCTGGTGTTTTAACCTGCCATGAAATATTCTAAAGTGTAGTTTGTTCGTTATGTTACAGCACAATTATATTTGTGGGTGTATTAAAAATACATACATAGGTATAATCATTTATATATGTGTGGCGGACGGTGTAGCGTCAGTTACATAACTAACACAAATTACGAAACAATTGCGAATTAATGGCATAAACATCAATTCTCTCGTTTCGCTTCTCTTATCTATCAATGTTTGTACATACTCTCCCTCATTGCGATTCTTGGATTTTCTGAGCATCATCCCAGCCTTAACCACAAGCTTTCTCGATAATTACACACTAACCAGGTGGAGAAGTATATTCCGAGCACTGCTTGATTCTTTGAATCCCTATTCTTATGATATATATATATATATATATATATATATATATATATATATATATTTGAAGGTTTGGAGGTGATGTACAGAAATTATATAGAAAAAAATTAATTAAGGTACTCAGAAACCTGGATGTTTGTACATTTACAGATTTTTATTAACGTCACATATTAAATGAAGCGCTTTTCACCTAGTCGTGTAGGTTTTTCAGATTGTTTATATATATATATATATATATATATATATATATATCATAAGAATTTCCTATCAATGAAGTAAAGGATTTTACATGGTCCAGTTCAATAAGTAATTTCTAGCTCGATATAAAGGACAAAAAAGAAATGTTATAAGTTGAGAAAGGGAGAGAAACCTGACAGTGGAGAAGCTAGTTGAACGTTATGGATGAATATGGGCGTTTCAAATATGTTCAAAAGAGACTCAGCAACAGGCAAGTTTTTAGTGCAACTGTAGCTCAACTAAGTACTATTTCTATTAAAGACCTTGTAATATTTATGACGCACAGAGAAATGCTAATATAGAGAGTCTTGTAAAATCCTAGCAACATATGAGCAAGCTTTCAGTCTTTTGTGAGATTTATCTCAACGTTTGTTTTGCGAGGTTTTTGCATTGTTCTTTGATATTCCTGCGTTTATGAATATTAGCGTTGTTCTGTATGTAACGCAGTCTATTTTTGATGCCATTATCATTTAATGCGCCATTATAACGATGAGCCGCACGGCTAAAGGATTTCTCGTCAGAGGATAAGCTGGTTATATGCTTACTAATGTTATTAACTAAGATTTTCAGGATTATTTGTTCATCGAAACTAAAACTCCATTAACAATAGCTGCCTTCTTTGCTGAGTCGGGTTTTATACATATGACAATGGAAACATGTAAACACCACATATTTTCGCATGCAGATAAATGTATGTCACATGCTCTGCACATGTCGTTTGAACAGATATTTGTATGTGCGCATATGCACAAACATACGCAAACGTACGTGCGTGCACACACGCACACACACACACACACACACATTCAAACATACACATATGTGATATACCTATAGGACTTCTTTCTCCGTTTATTAGGTGTGGACTTAAGAATTTTCCATGATCTTAAGTATTAATAATTAAAACTTAAGCTTGTTCTTATATATTGACTAAAGATTATTTTCGAGATTATTTTTCGTCATTCATTATGTACCTTATAATTGATAAAAAGGTTTTCATCATTCTTCTTTGATTCATTAGAACTATATTTACAGAACTTACACCATTATTCTTCGTGAACCTAAGAATTGTTCTTGATTTAATCCTTTAATAGTTATTAATTTAAGAATGTTCTTACGTATTGCTTTCAAAATTTGGTACAAGGACAGTAATTTTGGAGTAAGTACTTATTTTATCGACTCTGCAAAGATGAAAGGCTAAGTCGACCCCGGCGGGATTTGAAAGAACGAATGTTCTTATATATCAACAATTATTTCCTGTTGTTCTTATTTATTCATTAACTTTAAAATATAATCGTCTACTCAACCTAAATATCAGAATACAGTTCCCTAGACAATCAACTCAAACCATTATTTAAACTTTTTATAATTATTATTTTCAGGATGCAATAGGATCGATGTATTTTAATAACAAAGACAGCAAAGGTGAGTTGAGGGACAGCATACCCGTATTTCAGCAGTGTATACAGACACTCATGTACTTACTAAAGTAAATACAGAATTGTCCTTCAAGTTACGATAACCTGCACAAGTATAGACCAAATACACCCAACGTATACGTAAAATCACAGAAGAGTATACTCCGGCAGGCAGATGAGAGATACCAGGAGTGATGGATACCAACATTTCGCCATTTTTGTAGCTTATCTACATCACCTGAATGGATCCAGGGACGAATCGAATTGCTAGTCTATGATTATACATAAACTGTGTAAAAACTATTTTCTGGCATGCCACGGTGAAGCATACATAAGATTAAATTCAATAACGAATTCAAAGCATTTATTTGTGTCTTTGGCGTAAATAGACATGACGTTTCCGTTATTTTCTAGCCAATATGTATGTCTGGAAATGAAGTCGTTTTATTACTGGTGGAATTGTGTTGTTCCGAGAGTTGAAGTTTACTAAAGAGTTTTTTATAAGACCTACGTTAATTTCTCATAAATTTCTTATAAACATAGACAATAAACGTCACGACTTCCTCTAAGGTGGACATAATGTAAATAGATATCCACTCATCTCATAAACAAATATTCAACGTGCATGATTTAAAAACTAACAAAATCAATATTTGTAAGAGTGGCAAAAATAACATATTCGTATTCTTGGAGAAAGACGAATATATTACTAAAATTAATGATAAATCTAATCAATGACAAACACATTTTTAGAAGGATTATATCATCCAATTAAAATGTGAAATTAAATAAACTAATTTCAGCGTTCAAGTCACTAATGGTTTCTTTTTTTTTTCTTTTTTTTTTTTGTCTTGCATTCAAAGGGAATCCACCTTAGTACATATCTGCGGAAGAATTAAATACACAACCAAAACAATTCGTCCTCTATCCATAATATTGCAAATAAATATACAAAGACACAACATTTCAATTTACTGTCATCTGAGAAGTTCTTTAAAATCACCAAATATACCAACGAAGTTGACACTATGTATCTGTTTACCAATATTCCATCGGCAGAGATAACAGAAACCAAATTAAATAAAATATACATCTACGCAAGAATAAAACTATCCACGATATCAGCTAGCATCCTAAAGAAATTATTTTTGCCCTGTACAAAAGAACTTTTCGTAGTTCACAACACAAATACATGCAATTTTTCGTGGCTTTGTATGTGTGTGTGTGTGAATTACAAGTTCAGTATGTAATAAGCTCTTAAGCACACGTTTTATCATGCAAATGTATGTGTGTGTGAGCATGCAAAAATATTACACACAGATCCACACATGCGAGACAATCAATGTTTGAATACATGAATAGCAATGTAGTAACAAACATACATACAGAGAGACAGACAGACATAACTAATACTTGATGTTTAACTTCTAGTGAGAGAGAGAGCCTTGTTATTAGGTTAGAAACCGACTCTTCTTCCATTACCTAGACATTTGAGAAATAAAACCTGAAATACAAACACATCAAACTCTTCTCACTGTTTTCCTCGTGTATCTTTATCTGTCGTTTTATCATCATCATCATCGTCATCATCATTATTATTATTATTATTATTATTATTATTATTATTATTATTATTATTATTATTATTATTATTATTATTATTATTATTATTATTATTATTATTATTATTATTATTATTATTATTATTATTATCATCATCATCATCATCATCATCATCATCATCATCATCATCATCATCATCATCATCATCATCATCATCATCATCATCATCATCATCATCATCATCATCATCATCATCATCATCATCATCATCATCATCATCATCATCATCATCATCATCATCATCATCATCATCATCATCATCATCATCATCATCATCATCATCATCATCATCATCATCATCATCATCATCATCATCATCATCATCATCATCATTATTATTATTATTATTATTATTATTATTATTATTATTATTATTATTATTATTCAGTGAGCTGGTAGAATCGTTAGTACGTCAACTGAAATGTCCAAAGGAATCTCGTCCATCTTCACGTTCTGAGTTCGAATTCCACCGGAGTCGACTTTGCCTTTCATCCTTTCGGAGTCGATAAAACGAGTGCCAGTTGAACACTGGGGTCGATGTACCAAATTGCTGGCCTTGTTCCAATTTTTGAAACTATTATCATCATCATCTTCTTCGTCATTATTTATCTACTCATAGCATTTTACGAACTCAAGTACAACTATCACTTTCTATCTAATCCGAGTTTCGCTCTTGTGTACTATCGTACCCTCACGAAACTTTATATCCGCCATTTATATTCCATCACCGTTATTCAACAAGAATGCAACTAAAAAACTTGTTCTTGTGATTTTCTTCTTTCTTATTTATTATTTTTTCCCGTTTTATTAATTTAAGATTTTACAAAACCTATTCACTTTTATTCATTTACGTTTCAAAGTTAACATCCAACACGTGTTCTTCACGCATGAATTTACGATTTCTTGCTGCTGCGTATTCTGTCGTTTGCTTATTCATTTATTTACTTATTATAATATCCATGTTCCTGGCTATTTTCGTTCAAACCATAACGTTCTCTTAAGAAAACATATTTTCATATTTTCATATTTTCATACTTTCATCTACTTATTGCTTCAATCTTTTACACATTTGAATTAATTAATTAAGTAGTTTCAAAACTGAAATTAATTTAATTGTAGATATATTTATTTACTAGATGAAAAAATGCTCGATACTACCTAACAAGCTTGTGTTTAACTCCTACGTTAAATATATGCTTCAGTTTTATTCACTTCATCAGACGAATCGAAGAGACAAAATTCCCAATGACCGGTGGATATTCAGCAGTCGGCAATGAGGAAATCGATACATAATTGACTGCGACAGTGAAATCAGTTAGTTCAGATAGTTTTATATCAATCGAACCATTTAGTTTTGTATTAATCGAATATTTCTTATCAATCGAATCAGTTAGTTTTGTATCAATCGAATCAGTTAGTTTTCTATCAATCGAATCAGTCAGTTTCGTGTCAATTGAGTCATTTAGTTTTGTATCAATTGAAATCAATTTTCTATATCAATCGATTCAATCAATTTTTTATCGGGTTATTCAGTCAATTTCGTGTCACTTGAATCATTTTTTTTGTTTCAATCTATTTAGTTCTCTATCA